>NW_022631013.1:6744121-6744194 GCF_010015895.1 Lontra canadensis | reverse complement strand
TTATTTCCTTGTTGATCTTTTGCTTGGATGATCTGTCCATTTCAGTGAGGGGAGTGTTAAAGTCCCCTACTAT
>NW_022631013.1:6586970-6743721 GCF_010015895.1 Lontra canadensis | reverse complement strand
TCTGTTCCTTTCTGATCTACTACTTTTAGGCTCTCTCTTTGCTTAGAGGACCCCTTTCAATATTTCCTGTAGAGCTGGTTTGGTGTTTGCAAATTCTTTCAGTTTTTGTTTGTCCTGGAAGCTTTTAATCTCTCCTTCTATTTTCAATGATAGCCTAGCTGGATATAGTATTCTTGGCTGCATGTTTTTCTCGTTTAGTACTCTGAATATATCATGCCAGCTCTTTCTGGCCTGCCAGGTCTCTGTGGATAAGTCTGCTGCCAATCTAATATTTTTACCATTGCATGTTACAGACTTCTTTTCCCGGGCTGCTTTCAGGATTTTCTCTTTGTCACTAAGACTTGTAAATTTTACTATTAGGTGACGGGGTGTGGACCTATTCTAATTGATTTTGAGGGGGGTTCTCTGCACCTCCTGGATTTTGATGCTTGTTCCCTTTGCCGTATTGGGGAAATTCTCTCCAATAATTCTCTCCAATATACCTTCTGCTCCCCTCTGTCTTTCTTCTTCTTCTGGAATCCCAATTATTCTAATGTTTCATCTTATGGTGTCACTTATCTCTCGAATTCTCTCCTCGTGGTCCAGTAGCTGTTTGTCCCTCTTTTGCTCAGCTTCTTTATTCTCTGTCATTTGGTCTTCTATATCGCTAATTCTTTCTTCTGTCTCATTTATCCTAGTAGTGAGAGCCTCCATTTTTTATTGCACCTCATTAATAGCTTTTTTGATTCAACTTGGTTAGATTTTAGTTATTTTATTTCTCCAGAAAGGGCTTTTATATCTCCTGAGAGGGTTTCTCTAATATCTTCCATGCCTTTTTCGAGCCCGGCTAGAACCTTGAGAATCGTCATTCTGAACTCTAGATCTGACATATTACTAATGTCTGTATTGATTAGGTCCCTATCCTTTGGTACTGCCTCTTGTTCTTTTTTTTGTGGTGAAATTTTCTGCCTTATCATTTTGTCCAGATAAGAGTATATGAAGGAGCAAAATACTAAAAGGGTGGCAAAGACCCCAGGAAAATATGCTTTAACCAAATCAGAAGAGATCCCAAATCATGAGGGGGGAGAAAGGGGATAAAAAGAGGTTCAGAAAGAAAAAAAAAAAAATGAAACAATTAAAAGAAGAAAACAAATAAAGAAAAAATATAAAAAGGAAAAAAAATATATATATATTAGATAAACTAGTTAAAAAACTTTAAAAAAGTAAAGTGTAAAAGTTAAAAAAAATTTAGCAGAAGAAGAGAAAAAAAATTGAAAAAGAAAAAAAATTAACTGCAAGACTAAAGAATCATGGGGAGAAAGCCATGAGCTCCGTGCTTTGCTTTCTCCTCCTCTGGAATTCCACTGCTCTCCTTGGTATTGAAACTGCACTCCTTGGTAGATGAACTTGGTCCTGGCTGGATTTCTTGTTGATCTTCTGGGGAGGGGCCTGTTGTAGTGATTCTCAAGTGTCTTTGCCCCTGGCAGAGTTGCTCCGCCCTTACCAGGGGCCGGGCTGAGTAATCCGCTCGGGTTTGCTTTCGGGAGCTTTTGTTCCCTGAGCGCTTTCCATAGAGTTCCAGAGGATGGGAATGAAGATGGCGGCCTCCCAGTCTCTGGCCCAGAGGAGCCGAGAGCCGGGGGCCTCACTCCTCAGTGCGCCCTCCGAGAACAGTGCCCAATTAGTCCCGTCACCCTGGCCTCCGGCCGCGCTCCGAGCTCACCGAGCCTGCGACCGGTTCAAGGTAACCCTGAGCTTAGAGCTCACTCCTCGTCTCTGTCTCTGTAGCTGGCTTCCCCGTTCTAATACCTGCAAGCTCTGCGACACTCAGACACCCCTGATCCTTCTGTGACCCTGCGGGACCTGAGGCCATGCTGACCCCGTGTGGGCTTCACCCCGGTTTAGCCTCTGGAGCCATGTCCCTCAGCAGAACAGACTTTTAAAAGTCCTGATTTTGTGCTCCGTTGCTCCGCCACTTACCGGGAGCTGGCCCCTCCTATTGGGGGTCTTTTGATTACCAATTGCATTTCATTACTAGTATGTGGTCAGTTCAGAACCATTCTTCCTGATTCAGTTTGGGATAATTGTATGTTTCTAGGAATTTATTCATTTATTCTAGGGTGTTCCATTTATAGGCATATCATTTTTCATAGTAGTCTGTTATATTCTTTTGCATTTCTGTGGTGTCTCTTATTACTTATTTCATTTCTGATTTCATTTATTTATTTTTATTTTTATTTTTTTTGTGATGAGTCGGCTGCATTTTTATCAAAGATCCAGGTCTTTATTTCACTGGTTCCCTTTTCTCTAGTTCCTTTCAGAACTGGTTTTAATTATCACTAACAACTACCTTGCAATCTGTTATGACAGGTTATTTGGAGTTCATCCTACACATGGAATCAGCTAATTCTGTATTAGCCTTCGATTCTTGTTAAGGGAAAAGAAAATGGATATTCACTGCTACTCAGTTAGAGGTAAGTTGAAGAATAATACACATATATATATTTAGATTATATCTATAATATCAAATATTTAGATTGTATCTGTAATATCAGAAAATATATGTATATTTCATAGGTGGAGGAGAGAAATAGAGAAACACAATATAAAAAGATATTTTAGGTAAAAGGAACAAACCATTACGAGTTTATATTATCAATTCCAATATATAGCTAATTGTGAAGTTTTCACTTACTTTTTTCTCTATGCCATTCATATTTATCCAATTTCTTCCAAACAGGTATTTGGTTCTAAAAAATAAAGGATGTGGCAGTGTTAAAATATTTTGTTGACTCATTTTGCTTTATAGCATATTACATTTGAATGGGTTCAGAATAGCAACAGGAATACTATCGATACCACTAGCATTACTGAAAATAGTTTATAATTTTAGCAAAATTTTCCCACAGAATTTACTCTGTTTCCAGACTAGCAGCTCATACAGCCATTACATACTACACATTCTTCAAGACTTCTTCCTAGTTCTACAATTAAGTAAGTGTATAATTATTACCAGTTCCTATAATATTATCTGTCTCACCTCTTTCCTGTAGGAGTATTAAGGTCAGATACCTTACTAATATAAAGAAATTAAAAATAGACTAAGGAACAATACACTTAAAAAAAAAAGTGTGCAAGCCAGAAAATCATGCCCAGAAAACAAAAAGAATTTAATGTCCAACCTAAATGTTAAATTTATTCAAGGCATGACATCCCATAAATAAAAAATTCAGAAGTGAGCCCATAAGACTGAAAAATTGGAAATAAAAACAATCCTAAGAATATTATAGGAGTATAGGAGCAACATAATACCTTAATAGCAACTGACCACAAGCAGTGAGGAAATTTTAAATCTTAAAAAGTTAAATGAATTTGAAGGCAATTAGCAGTTTTTTTTAAATATTTTATTTATTTATTGGACAGAGATCACAAGTAGGCAGAGAGGGAGGCAGGGAGAGAGAGGAGGAAGCAGGCTTCTTGCTGAGCAGAGAACCTGATGTGGGGCTCGATCCCAGGATCCTGGGCTCATGACCTGAGCTGAAGGCAGAGGCTTTTAACCCACTGAGCCACCCAGGTGCCCCAATTAGCAGTTTTTGAAAGCATGTAAATAAATTCCAGTATGTGAATAATACCTGAAAAGTATCTCACCAAGAAAGTAGACTACATAGAAGATATATTAAAACTATACTTCAAAAAACTCTTGAAATTTAAAAGGGTTTCAAATGTCTTTTTTTAAAAGGAGAAAAATTACCTAGTTTAGGCATTTTCTGGTATTTTACATATTTATTTGGTACTAATAAAGGCCTCAATACCTTTGTGTTGCTCATTTTACATGCATTGAACTTTCTGAACTTTCACAAGGAAGTATATGTTTTAAGGTAGCTTTTATAACTTTACAGATTTTCCTTTAGTGTAGTTTTTGTGCTTTGTTTTAAAATGTGGCAGTTAGCTTTCTGAGATTTCTTATATTTCTCTACACTTTTATCTAGAATTTACTTTTTTGGGTCCCTGTCCTACTCTTAATTACATTTCCAGAAGTTTCTCCTCAGTATGGAGCCCTTCACTGGAGACACATCATTGTGAGTCAGTTTTGAGATTTTGTAGGGATGTGGCTTTTGCAGCTCAATTCAATAATGCTGCTCCATGGTATCCATTTACTAGGGTTGGGGCTCTCCGAATCCAATGCTTTATGCATATGCATCTGGAGGTCTAATTTCCTTTCTGCAGAAAAACAGAGGATAACCCAGGAATTCATTAGATGACTGATGATGCTTATTCCACATATTTTGATAATACTATTCTTATTACACCATTTAATGAGCTAAATATTACCTATAACAAGATGGTGAACTTCCCTGAATAACTACAACAGCTTATGGATTTTTTTTTTTTCTTCTAACCAACCAATTCCTGAGAACCAAAGGGGGCTCCAAGTACCCATATTAAATCCTAAAGTAGTTTATGAATTGCTGTTTAATATTTGAACACCTACAAAGTGCTCATATCAGTTCATCTTCTCTGAAGTAGATCTATTTCTAAGAGGGTGCACAACAGCAGCTTAGCTACAAAAAGTGAAAATGAAATTGTCATGTTTAATCACTTATCTTCCTGAGAAGAAAGATTTAAGCATGTGAAAATGGAATCACTCAAGTCAGAATTAGGCCAACTGCTGTGACTAATATCTCCATGATGAAACAAGCTTGTTCATTTTGTATTCCAAGCAACTAGTTATAAGAAGCAAAGTGTAAAACATAAGAGACACCCAAGGGGTGCCTGGGTGGCTCAGTGGGTTAAGCCTCTGCCTTTAGCTCAGGTCATGATCTCAGGGTCCTGGGATGGAGCCCCACATCAGGCTCCTTGCTCAGCAGACAGCCTGCTTCCTCCTTTCTCTCTGCCTGACTCTCTGCCTAGTCATGATCTCTCTCTATCAAATAAATAAATAAAATCTTTAAAAAAAAAAAAGACACCCAAAAATTCTTTCTTGAAAGAATGAATGAATTGATGATTTAAAGGTTTTTTTTTTTTTCTTTCAATAGTGTATCAATGACTGAAGATACATTTAGGTATTTTCACTAAGAGGTAGAACACCATAAAAATGTTGAATAGAAGAGAGGCAGACTTAAGGCCTGAAAGTGTATAAATTTTTAACCAGATAAACTTGTGTTTGAATCAATTATTTATTTATTGTGTGACCTTGATATCATCTTAATTTATCTACCTTGCTAAATAGTAACCAAAAATGTTTATTCACAGGATGTAACTACTGTTAGGTATTGTATAGGAATTTGTTCCTTTAAGAATATGATAATGAAATATCTTAAAATCATGAAAGTGTTCATTTTTTGGTACTCTTCCCCAATTTTAATGAGATGTAATAGACATACTGTACAAGTTTTAAGGTATACAGCATAATGATTTGATACATGTATATTCTGCAAAATGTTTACAAGACAGTTAAAATTCATTTCACATAACACCAATTTTTTTCATTCCACATAATGAGAACTTTTAAGATTTTCTCTTAGCAATTTTCATATTCACAATACAGTATTGTTAACTATAGTCATTATGCTATATTTTACATCTCTAGAACTTATTCCTCATTTCCACTTCTTGCCCCCAGCAATCAAAACCTGAATTCTATTTCAGTGAGTTTGGCTTATAAGACAGGATTTGGCTTTCCCTGACTTATGTCATTCACTTAGTCTAATGCCCCAAAAGTCCATCCATATTATCATAAATGGCAGGACTTTCCTTTTTTTTTTATAGCTAAACAGTATTTTTATGTTCGTATATATACATACATACATATACACACATATTTGTATATGTACATACATCCAGTGGGTATGTATATTGGTATGTATATTACAATATATTTAGATACATACCCAGAAGTGGTATTGCCAGATCAAATGGTAGTTTTATTTTTTGAGCAAGCGCTACACTTCTTCATTCCCACTAACAGTACTCAAAGGTTCCCTTTTCTTCATGTCCTCTAACATGAAGGACATGTTTATCTATTGTCTTTTGGATGATACCCTTCTAACAGTCATGATTTTTATATCTCATTGTGGTTTTGTTTCCCTTGCCCTAATAATTAGTGATGTTTACCACTGTACCTGTTAGCCATTTGAATATGTTCTTTGGAAAATGGCTATTCAGGTCCTGTGTGCATTTCTAAATTGGATTATTTGTTTATACTATTGAGTTAGAGGAGTTCCTTAAATATTTTCTCTCATTCTATAGGTTTTGTTTTCATTTTGTTTCTTTGATGTTGTCCTATTTCTTTATTTTTAATCTTGTTATTTCTACTTTAAATGTCCTATCAAAAAACCATTGCCAAGATTCATGTCAAGGGAAAAAAAAAAAACTGTGATATAGGAGATCCCAGTTTTCTTATCCCCTCACAAAAATCAATGATTAGATAGTTATGCATGAATTAAAAGACCTCTGGAAGAGCAACGTACTGGAGTTATGCACAGAAGGGAATGTATAATTCCAGGTTAATACACTGATAGCCCCCCAATCTGGCTTGGTTCAGGCATATAACCAGCCCAATCCCCATTACTGGTTCTCCCTACAGCATGCCCAGGAGAAGAGTGTGTGGCCACAGAATAGCACACCACCATCCAAGTCCCCCATAGCTGTTTGGAGGTGTGGAATAGACCCTGCTGTCTGACACTAGCAAGGGCCACTGTGTCCACTAGCAGCTAGTCCTTCCAGCTGAGGACTTGCATGGACCTTTGGTGTAGTACAAAGCCATAGGTGAGCACAATGATACCCAGGTCCTTCACTGATGCAAGGGAACCATAGTTGATCCTGCCACTTGTGCCCATATGACTGCATTGCCAGATGTGTCTGCCACTAGACATTCATCTGCAGCTCATCTCTGCAGCGTCTGTGTGCACCACTAGCTCTGGATATCAGCACAGCCTGCCCTGATCCCTATGTACATGTCCAGAAGGTGCTACTTAGTACATCAGCAGCCTTTGCAAGAACTGTCATCCCCCAGTAATGCTTGCCAAAAAGCACACAGTTGTTGATGCTCTGGCCCACAGTGCCATGGATGAAAAAACATCACTTCCACCTCAGACCTGGTCCCACTGCTAAACCTGGAGTCCTAGCATAAGTCAATTGTGCTAGCTTCCACCAGTAAAAGCCTTCCCTTACCAAAACTCATCCATAAAAGCTGGAAGAGGTGACTGCTTCTTCAAATGCGCAGATAGGATACAGGGATCATGAAGAGCCAGAAAAGCAGCTCCACCAGAAGAATAAAATAAATCTCTGATAACTGGTCCTAAAGAAATGAAGATTCAGAATTGCCTAATAAAGAATTGAAAATACTTATTCTATAACAATGCTTAGAGAGCTACAAGAGAATAGAGATAAACAATATAAGAACAAAAGGAGAAGCTCAATAAAGAGACATAATTTAAAAGAACCGACAGAAATTTTGGAGCTTAAGAATACAATGACTGGAGAATTTAAGAGCAATCTTAAGTAACAGACTTGAACAAGCAAAAAGAAGAATCCGTGATCTAGAAAATAGGTCAATTGAAATAATACAATGGAATGAAAAAGAATGAAGAAATCCTACAGGGGTTATGGGAGACCATTAAAAGAAATAATGTATGTATTTGGTAGTCTCAGAGGAAGAAATGAGTAGAAACCTTATGTAAAGAAATAATGGCTGAGAACTTCCTAGAGAGAGAAATTTGGTTATACAAGTTCATGATCCTCATGAGTCAGCTCAGAATTTCATTCCAAAGTTCTTCCCCAAGACCTGTAACAATAAAATTATCTAAGGCCAAAACTAAATTGAATTTTAAAAGCAGCAAGGAAAACATAGGTTTTCCTACCAGACTATCAACAAATTTTTCAGACCTCTTTTAAGCCAGGAGAGAATGGATGATACCTTAAAACTGATAAGAGAAAGAAAGTAGCAACCAACTTATATGTATAACCAATTTATAGGTACAACTTTACCTAGCAAAGTTGTACCTATAAATCGAAGGTTTAATAAAACACTAAAATCCCTCCTTAATAAACTAAAGCTGAAGGAATTCATCACCACTAAACCAGGATTACAAGAAATGTTTAAAATTCCTCATACTGAAAAAGGACACTGATTAACAATGAGTAAATCTGAAAATATACAACACCATGGTATAGGCAAGCAAATTGCCAGATTCAGAATACACTCATACTGTAATATGTTAATGTGGTAACTAGAGTAAAGGTTGAAGGACAAAAGTATTAAAAATAGTTACAGATTCAGTGTTAGATAATAGATATACAATTAAAATACTGATGACAAGAAAATAAAAGGCAGGAGTAAAAGGAAAGAATTTTGAGTGCAATCTAAGTTAAATTTTTATAGAAATAAGATCTTATCCTGATGAGATGTTTTATGTAAACCTCATGGGAACCACAAGGCAAATATCTCTAGTAGATACACAAAAGCTAAAGCAATGCCAACAACGCATACCACTAAGGAAAATCACTTATTTACATAAAAAAGGTCCAGGAATGGAACTTTAAAATGGAATGACCAACCAGAAAACAGCAAGTTGGAATTAGTAAATCATTACCTATTAAATAAGGTTTTGAACCCAACTCTGATGTGGATGTGAGGGTTTCTCCCCATACCACCAACCAACACTTGGGACATCAGCTGGGTGTCCTACAATTTAACTCAATTCTGACACTATCTACCCAGAGAGGCTACCCAGGTTATCATTTGT
Source organism: Lontra canadensis (assembly GCF_010015895.1). NCBI lineage: Eukaryota > Metazoa > Chordata > Mammalia > Carnivora > Mustelidae > Lontra > Lontra canadensis. The sequence goes on along the minus strand of NW_022631013.1, from coordinate 6,734,995 downwards.
GCTTCTGACTCACTGGCTATGGATTGTAGGGTCTAATAATCCAGTCCTTAGATTAAGTTATTCTATAAAATATAGAGAGAATGAATTATCACACCTATCAATAATTACTCTCAACATTAATGGATTGAATATCCCAATCAAAAAGCAAAGACTGACTGAATGGATAAAACAGGACTCATCTTGGCTTTAAGGACAACTTAATTAAAAGTTTAGGAATGGCAAAAGATGTTTTATCCAAGTGGAAACCAACACGAGCAGAGGTAACTGTATTCGTATCAAAGGAAATGGACTTTAAGTCAGAAATGGTAACAAAAGGCAAAAATAGTCATTATATGATAAAAATTTCAATTCTTCAGGGAGCTTTCACAGTCATATGTGTGTGTGTATATATATATATATATACATATATATATACATATATACATACACACACAGACACATACACACACACTCATGATGAGAGCCCCTAAATGTATTAAACCAATATTAACAAATCAGAAGGGAGAAATAGGTTACAGCACAATAATAGTAGGAAACTTTAAGAGCATACTTTCAAAAATGGATAGTTCATCCAAAGAAAATGATTAAGTAAATGTTGGACTTATACTATGCATTAGACTAAATGGACTTAACAGACATATTTAGACATTCCACTCAATAGCCACAGAATGCACATTCTTCTCAAATGCTCATGAAATACTCTCCAGGATCAGTCGCTGACAGGTCACAAAACAAGTCTTCACTAATTTAAGACTGAAATCATACCAAACATCTTTTCCAATGATAACAGTATAAACCTAGAAAAGAGTAACAGAAGGAAAGTGGGAATATTCACAAATATGTGGAATATAAACAACACCAGTGAATAACCAGTGGGTCAAAGAATAAATCAAAAGGGAAATCAAGAAGCATTTTGAAACAAATTAAGAAAGCAGCACAATATATCAAAACCTATGGGATCCTGAAAAAGCCATCCTAAGAGAGATTTTACCATGATAAATGACTGAAAAAAACAAGAAATTTCTTAAAAATCTAACCCTATTAGTTAAATGAACTCAGAAGAAAAAAATAAGCCAAAAGTTAGCAGAAGAAAGGTAGTAAGAAAGATTAGAGCAGCAATGGAGACCAGAAAGAATAATAAAGATTAATGAATTTAGGAGCTATTTGTTTTGGGTTTTTTTTTTTGTTGTTGTTGTTTGTTTTTGCTGGCAAGATAAAACAGACATTTAGCTAGACTAAGAACTAAGAAGAGACATTGTAATTGATACCACAGAAATACAAAGGATCATGAGAATGCTGTGAACAATTATATACTAACTAGATGCTTAAGAAAAATGGGTAAATTTCCTAGAAACATAAAACCTACTAAGACTGAAAAAGGAAGAATTTGAACAATATTAAGTAATGATACTGAATTAGTAATCAAAAAACCTCCCAAAACAGAAAAGGCAGGACCAGATGGTTTCACCACTAAATTCTGCCAAAATTAACAATTGCCAAAATTAATTAATGCCAGTTGTTCTCAAATTCATCCAAAAAATGGAAGGAGGGAACACTCCCAGACTCTCTTTACAAAGCTGGCATTATCCTGGTACCAACTATGGTTAAGGATGCTATAAAAAAAAGAAAATTACAATGTCCTGAATATCTGGAAAGGTCTTGTTAAAAAAAAAAAATATATATACAGACCAATAGCCCTCATGAATATGGATGTAAACATTCTCAACAAAATAGCAAACTGATTTCAACAGCAAGTTAGAAGAATCATTCATCAGAATCAAGTGGGGTTTATCACTGGGATGCAAGGTTGGTTAAACAACTGCAAATAAATGTGATACACATTAATGAAATAAAAAAAATCTCAGATACAAAAAAGCGTGTGACAAAATACATCACTTCATGTTAAAAACGTTCAACACATTAGGTATAAAAGGAATGTATTTCAACAACATCAAAGCCATATGTGACAAACCCATATTCACATACACAATGGTGAAAAGTTGAAAGCTATTCCTCTACAATCAGACAAGACAAAGTGCCCACTCACTCCACTCTGATTCAACGTTGTACTGAAAATCCTGGTCAGAGCAATCAGCAGGAAAAAAAAAAGCAAAATGTTCACATATGATATGATCTTATATATAAAAATTCTAGAGACTACAAAAAAGCTGCTTGGAATAATAAATCCAATGAAGTTACAGGATATAAAATCAGTAACAGAAAACAGTTGTGCTTCTATGTAATAACAAAATACCTAACAAAGAAATTCAGAAAATTATCCCATTCACAATAGTATTTAAACAAAAAAATACTTATAAAAAAATCTAACCAAGGAGGAAAAAGACCTCTACACTAAAAACTCTATGACACTAATAAAAGTAATTGAAGACAAAAATAAATGGAAAGGTATCCCATGTTCTTGAATCAGAACGGTATTTTTTAAAAATGTCCATACTACTTAAAAACATCTACAGACTCAGGGCAAACCCTATCAAAATTTCAGTGGCATTTTTTTTTACAAAAATAGAAAAAATAATCCTAAAATTCAACAAGGCAATATGACCCTGAAAAGTTGAAGTTATCATGAAAAAAAAAAAAAAAAGAACAGCAACAAATCAGGAGGCATTATAGTTCCTAATTTCAAAATAGAGTGCAAAGCTATAATAATCAAAACAGTATGGTACTGACATAAAATCAGGTATATGTATCAATACAACATAGTGAAGAGCTCAGAAATAAACCCATGCATATATTTTCAACTAATATTATCTAAGAATACTCAGTGGGTAAAGAATAGTCTATTCAATAATGGGGTTGGGAAAACTGGATAACCGCATGCAAAAAAATTAAACTAGACCCCTATCTTACACTAATCACAAAAATCAACTTCAAATGGATTAAAGAGTTATATTTAAGACCTGTCATTGTAAAATTCTGGTTACAGTATATTGGAAAAACTCCTTGACCTTGGTGTCAGCAGTGATTTCCTTGACATAACAGCAAAAACACAAATGACAAAAGCAACAATATAATAGTGGGATTAAATCAAATAGATTGGGTCCACACAAAAAAACAAGAAAGTAAAAATACAGAGTGGGAGAAAATATTTGTAATTTATATACGTGATAAGGAGTTAATTCCAAAATCTATCAGGAACACACACAACACAATAGCAAAAGAACAACTCAATTTAAAAAGCAGACCTAAAGGCTGAACAGACGTTTTTCAAAAAAGACATACGAATGGCCAACAGGTTTGTGAAAAGGTGCTCAACATCACAAATCATTAGAAAAATGCAAATCAAAGTCACCTTAAGCTATCCCCTCAGGCCTGTTTGAATGGCTATCATCAAAAAGGCAAGTGGTAACAAAGGGTGGTAAGGAAGTGCACTTGTGATGGGGATGGAAATTTCAAGTCCGAATGCCATTATGGAAAAGAGTATCATGGTTCTTTAGGAAATTACACAACCCCATTTCTGGGTTGTATATCTAAATGAATTAAAATCAAGATCTCACAGATGTAACTGCTCTTATATGTTCACTGCCTTACAATACCTGAGATACAAAAACAACAGAAGTGTCCATAAACAGAGACTATGTGAAATACACACATACACACAATGGATTATTATATATCTATTATAAAAAAAGAAATCCATTTATCTGTAATAACTTGGATGTACCTTGAGGGCATTATGCTAAGTGAAATAAGGCAGAAAGAGGAATACCAGTACTGTATGTTAACACTCACATGTGGAATCTAAAGACAAACTCAGTGGTAAAAGAGAGTTAAGTGGTGGTTACCAGGAGTTGATTAGTATGGGAAATAGGTAAACGTTGGTCAAAGTGAACAAATTTCAAGGTTTAAGAATAGGGATCTGATGTAGAACATAGTGATTATAGCTAATACTGCTTCATATTCTTAAAATTTGCTGAAGGGTTAGATTTTAAATATTTGCAACACAACAAAGAAATGATACCTATCTGTCAGGATGCAGGTGGTGGCTAATACAACTGTGGTAGTCATTTTGCAATTTATAAATGTATGAACTCAACATGATGTATACCTTAAACTTACACAATTTTATGTATCAATTATATCTCAGTAAAGCTGGATAACAGCTTTTTCCTTATGTTTACTTATAGGAGTTTCATGATTTCAGGTTTTACATTTAAATCTTTAATCCATTTGGAGTTAATTTTTATGAATGATTTGAGACAGGTGTCTAGTTTCATTCTTTTGCATATGATTACCTCATTTTCTTAGCATCATTTATTGAAGAGACTGTCCTTTCCTGTTGCGTATTCTTGGATGCCTTGTCAAATATTAGTTGGTGCACATACATGCATTTATTTATGGGCTTTCAATTGTCTTTCTTTGGTCTATGTGTCTGTTTTCATGCCAGTACCATCCTGTTTTGAATCTAGCTCTACAATATAGTAAAATATCGGGATGTGCAATGCCACCAGTTTTGTTCTTTCTCAGGTCTGTGTTCACTATTTCAGGTCCTTCATGGCTTCAGACACATTTTAGAATTTTTTCTATTTCTTTTAAAAAATGCCCCTAGATTAAAAAAAAAAAAAGTGCCATTGGAATCTCAATAGAGATTGCACTGCATCTATAACTGGTTTGGTATTTAATGGATATTTTAAAACTAATTTTTCTGATCAATAGATATGGGGTATTTTTGCATTTATTTGTTCTTCAGTTTCTTTCATCAGTATCTTGTTTTCATCATAAAGATTAAATTTATTTAAAATGCTAAACTCATGGGTTATACTTACCTAAGTGTTTTATTTTTGATGTTATAAATGGGGTTGTTTTATTTCTTTTTAAAAAAGATATCTATTTATTTACTTGAGAGAGAGGGAGAGAGCACTAGTTGGGGGAGGGGGAGAGGGAGAAGTTGGGGAGCCTGATGCAGGACTCCATCCCTAGGTCCTGGGATCGTGACCTGAGCTGAATGCAGATGCTTAATGGACTGAGCCACCCAGGTGCCTGGGATTATTTTATTTCTTTATCAAATAATCCATTGCTAGTAAATGGAAATGCTACATAAATCACTTTGAAGTAGCAAATGCTACATAAATCACCAATTGAAGAAATCTAATTGGTGATGCTTGTATTTTTCAAATCCAATCATTATTCACAAATTTTAACGTACAAATGGCTCTGAAATTTGAAAGCTTATTTCTAGTGGGCATTTGTAATTATTTTGTGTATAAATTAAGTACAAGAAGGCAAATTAATAACTTCCATGCAGAAGTACAAGACACTGTACTAGAAGTATTTCCTGAATTGATTGTGAGGAATTAACATCAGAAGTGAGTATTAGTAGTCAAAAGGTAAAGCCAAATAGATACTCTTTCTTTTCTTTCTTCTTTCCCCCTTCTTTTTATTTTTCCTCATCTTTTTGCCATATTCCATTTTAGAGAACATTTGAAGTATCAGGCTTACTGATTAAGGTTTCAAATTTTGTGCTTAACTTCTTTTTAACAACAAACTCAAGGAAGATGGGGTCAGTCATGTCAATATTAGAAAGAACGTAATTCATGACTCAAAGTGAAAAACCAATATAATTGTGGTATTAGTCTCCAAAATAATTTTCTTCTGTGGAACCTCATAAAGATGAAACTAAGGAATATCACCAATAGCTTCCAATAGTTACCACTAATACGCTAATGAGTTTTGTGTGGAGGCACCTTAAAGTGCACTTGGATAAAGACCACATTTTAAATATTAAACTGCAATTTAGGAAACATGGCCTTTCAACAGACCAAGTAAATGTTATTCTAGAGACTAGAAAACGTATAGCTCACATGAGTAGCTAATCCAAAATGGATGAACCATATATTTCAATGTTTCCTATAAATAGACTGTGTCTAAGATAAATGTATGGTAAGAGCAGACAGGTGCATTCTACTACAGGGTCCAGAGTGCTTATACTTTTGTACAAATTAAGGTATAGTCGTTATGGAGTCTACTTTAAGTGACACTATGGATTGCAATGGTGGCAGTTACAGTTGACCAGGAGTCTTAAAAATGAGTCAAGGAAGGTATCCCTTTCGTCACTCTACCCTAGCTATTGTGCTTTTAGAATAATGGAAGGTCTACTGTTACCACACATTCCAGAGATTGAAAAGGAGCTGCCTCCTGTGTCCATGTTGTGCATTTGTCCTTATTTCTCTGAACCATTAAAGTGTGAACAGCTCTAGATTCTCAATCAAAATAAGGGAACTAAATTTTTGTTTTTACAAGAGTTTAATAACCAGTCTCAATCTATGTATTTGTTTCAGTCTGGTAATCATTCTGTAACCCGTGCTTATGCACACACACTGTGGAAATAAACAAAGACCAATGAAATTTCAGGCCCAGGGAAAGGGCAATACTCCAAGATCAGTTGTAAATAAGAGCTTAGTTAAGATCCCGGCATAAATTTCTGGATCTAACAGCATAAAACAAAGGCACAAGGCAAAATCTCAGCACTGAAAGAATACAGCACAAGAGACAGAAAAGGCAATCATCCAGCTGGTCTTATGAAGAGGTATCAGAACATGATGTATGATTGCAAAGCTAAAATCTGAACTTAGGGGAATTGGTAATAGAAAAGAACCAAGTGGTAAACATGCCCGAGGCATTTTACTGAGACTATAGGGGGAACTCTTCCTTGGCTCTTGACATTAAATAAGAGATGAGTGGTGAACACATCATACGTATTAATGAAGAGGTTGCACTCTAAATCTATCAGAAAAAGGAAATCTTCCTATGAGCAAGCTACACGAGAATTTTTAGGGGATAAGGCGCATAGATCTTACAGATATATATAGTCAATGAGGTGATTAACTTCAGACTCTCACTGTTTATAACCCCTCTTATACAACTAAATAATCATAGCACTGTTTTTTTTTTGATGTACATATTGATATTACTATTCAATAATTATTTTTGTTGTTTTATTCTTTGGTGTTTTTCTCCAAAAGCTACATACTTTCTGTGGAAGAAAAAACTCAATAATCTCTCTAGCACTCTAAAAGGCAAAGAGATAGAAAGCTCTGAAGAAGAATCCAAGTATTTTTCCTAGCTTTACTGTCATCTGAGTTTGGAGAATATTATAGAACTTAGATCATTTGGCTAAGAGCAGAGTTAACAATGACATCTGGAAGCTGGGAGGAAAGATGTAAGGGAGTGGACAAAGAGAACTATGTGTGCATTTTCAGCACAACAAAGATGTTGTAAATATGTCTCACTTAATCTATGATTTTAACTGCAATCAATCCCATTAAGACAGTTAATTTTTTCTATGTTAAACAGAGTTATCAGGAAAAAAAATAGGATTTCTTTATTGGTGATAATCTCAGTCCTTTATCTCTGGGCAACTTTTTCATAAAGTCTGAAGGATGCTTCTGTTCTATTAGAAGATGTCTGCCCTATAAACAGATAAAATCAATTAATGCTTTCAGTGATATGTAGTCACAAAAACATCTTTGTATCTACTTTTCCCTAACTTGAAAGATGAGGTCAAAAAGTCAGAACCTTAATGACACTCAAATGTGATTTAAAGTGCTACAGAAGAAAAAAATGTTCTCTCTCAGTAAGTCTCTCTCGCTGTGAAAATCATTTCTCTTTGGTGAAATGTCATCAACAAAATGGTCAGCATGACTAGTACCTTGGTTGTGTTTGTTCTGACACAGTGCAGTAAGTGTTATCAACACATGTAAGAGTAGGTACAGATGTCCTACCCAATGTCCTACTATAGGCGGTGGTTACACTAATGAAAATGATGGTTTTTTTAGTGTGAAGGACAGGAATTTGCAATCTGCAGGGCTAGGTTTAAATTCTGTTTGTGACACTAACTAGCAATGTTAGTCAAATTGCTTAAAGCCCTCTCCTCACCTGGTTTAAAAAAAAAATGGCAAGGATAACATAAACACAGGTAGTAATTTTTTCCCCAGCTCTTAACTTTAAAATTATATGGGTTTTACTAAAATTAGACCTCAAAATCCAGAATACTTTTAAAGAGGGTGATGATGGAATTGAACATTCAAATGAGGCAAATCAAAAGGTACAATCTGCTTAAGCTCAAACATGTCACAGATTTTTTTCATCACACAATTCTTACAAGAGCAAAAGGGAATAAATAATAAAGACCTAATCTGCACCAAGAACTTGGTGAGAATTTCTATTTTCCTTTTTGTTAACTATATAAAATTCAAATGAGGGCATTATCAATACCCACTACCACATTGAAGGAAACCAAGAAACAACATTTAGAAAATTTTCTCAAAGTCCCATAAGCATTTAAGAAGGGCATGGGAATGATACAACTTAGTCTCTTATGGATATTGCTATAGTAGGAACAACTGTTGAGTTTCCATGATCTACTGGAAGGCACTGGCCTAGCCTTGGTGAATTCTACCTCCACATTTTAAGTTTTGCACTTCTATATTTCTACAGTTGCTCTTTTTTTCTTTCCATACATATATTGTTTGACTTGAATGAACAAAGGGACTAAAGTTATTCCCATCAAGATAACCATAACCAAGTTTAGGATGAAGCATTTAATTTGTTTCAGCAGAATAAAGCATGTTGCTCAACCTCTTGCATATGATGGGCATTTAATAAACATTTATTGCAGGGGCACCGGGGTGGCTCAGTGGGTTAAAGCCTCTGCCTTCAGCTCAGGTCATGGTCCCAGGGTCCTGCAATCAAGCCCTGCATTGGGTTCTCTGCTCAGCGGGGAGCCTACTTCCCTTATCTCTCTGTCTGCCTCTCTGCCTACCTGTGATCTCTGTCTGTCAAATAAATAAATGAAATCTTTAAAAAATACATATATCAAGGTCAAAATCAACAAAGAATAGTAAAAAATAGTATACAACTTAAATATACAGGGAACATTAATTCAATAGATATGCATTTATATATACTACAGCAACACATGAAAAAAATTAAACCAATTGTAGGAGGAAGTCTTTAAAAAAAATTTATTGCATAATTGGAGTAACATTAGGATGTTACTACAAACCTCACTAGTACACTTCATTATTCTCTGCCTACAGTGAAAGCAGAATCCAACCTTAGAATTCATCATTTAAGTCTCTGTCTATAATAATAAAAAACTCTAGAAGACAGAACAATTCTGTAGTTCATGTAGGTTATCAAGTTATCAATTGAAAATAAAGCAGCAAACCCACATTCCTATAAAAGGAAGATAAAAAAGTAAAATATCTAGATAATTGTCTCAAAATTATTCTTTACTTTCTTCGTAAAAATGCATACTAAATGTAGGCCTGACTCACTACTCCTATTTTGGGTTATCCTGCATGATATTTCTAGACATTATTCTTCCTAAATAATTTTTACCTCCAAAGAGTACCTATTAGTTACTGTTAATTAAGAAACTCTGTTTTGTAATTATAGCATTGCATCAGACAGAAAATTGACCTGAGTTCACATATTCTTTATAGTGAAATAAAATATTACAAGTTTTCTTTTTGAAGTTTTTCATTATTGTCTAAAGTTTTCAATAGTTTGGTTTTTTTTTCTTTTTACTAAATTCTGACCTCAGAGACCAAATATTAGATTACATTATAAATAAAAGATTATCACAAAAAGGCTCTGTTAATATTTGGTTTGGGTCAAGGCTGAGCTACCCAAAGGATATTTTATTGTATTGCAGATTTAAATGTTAATTTATACTAATCCAAATAATGTATTCATATTCAAATTTTACAGAATTAAGATTTGAGGCTATGCTAAAAGGAAACTCCTCTACAAATTAAAATTTTTAAGTATTAATATTGGTTTATTCAAAAATCAGTTTTTGATGATCAGTAGCATACCATTTCCATCAAAATGGTGAAGGAAGAACCTAGCTTCTGTCCTCCCCCTAACAAAGATCAATAATATTTTACCCAGCAAAGGTATCCTTCTTTAATGAAGGAAAGATAATAAACTTCCTCAGCTTTTGTTTGCAACGAAGATATCAGCACTCAACCTGCCTTACAAGAAATGCTGGAGGGAATTCTTTAAGCCAAAATAAATGGATGCTAATTAGTAATATGAAAACATATGAAAATATACAACACAATATAGAGGTGAGCATAAGTCAGATTGAAAATACTCTAATATTATAGTGGTGTGTTAACTTTTTTAGTATAAATTTTAAAGGACAAAAGTACTAAACATTGCTATAGCTATAATAATTTGTTAAGGGATATATAATGTAAAAAGATATTGTGACATCAAAAACATAAAAGGCAAAAAAGTAAAGGTAACTTTTCTATGCAAAATTAAATTGTCATCAGTATAAAATATACTATTACATTGATGTTTTATAGAAGTGTCATAGTAATCACAAAGCAAAAATGCACAGTAGATTCATAAAAGATAAAGAGAAGGGAATCAAACATACCACTAAGAAAAGTATCCGTTCACAATGGCAGCCATCAAGAGGGAAAGAAAGTAACAAGGGAACTGCAAAACAGCCAGAAAATAATTAGTATGATGGCAACACTAAGTCCTAACCAATCAATAATTATTTTAAATGCAAATGGATTGAATTCCCCAATCAAAAGTCATGCAGTGGGTAGGCAGATAAAAAAAGAGAGAGAGAAAAACCAACTATATGCTGCCTGTAACAGAAACTCACTTTAGCTTTTAAAGACATATGTTAGCTCAAAATGAAGAATTGGAAAAAAGATACAAAATGAAAGTGGAAACCAAAAGAAAGCAGAGGTAGCTATACTTGTATGAGACAAACAGACTTTAGGCCAAAATTAATAGGAGACAAGCAATGTCATATAATGATAAGCAGGTCAGTTTATTAGGAAAATACTGAATTATAAAGTATATATGCACCCAACACAGAAGCACATAAGTATATTAAGCAAATACTAACAGATCTGAAGGGAGAAACAGACAACTATACAATAATACTAAGGGACTTTAATACCCTACTTTTGTCAATGAATATAGCACCCAGACAGAAAATCAACACCATAATTTTGGACTCGAACCATACTCTAGATCAAATAGACTTAACCAGTTAAGTGTAGAACATTTCATCCAACATCAGCATAATACACATTCTTTAACATAACCACAGACCAATTTGTTGTACAGGTCATATGACAGAGTCATAAAACAGGTCTTCACAAATATATTTAAATTATACTCTTTTCCATCCACAGTGACATTAAACTAGAAACCAGTAGTAGGAGGGAACCAAGGAAAATTCACAAAGATGTGGAAATTAAGTACTCCTGACAACCAGTGATTCAGATAAGAAATCAAAAGGAAACTTTAAAAATATCTTAAAACAAAAATGGAAGCACAACATATCCAAACCGGGGCGCCTGGGTGGCTCAGTGGGTTAGGGCCTCTGCCTTCGACTCAGGTCATGGTCTCAGGGTCCTGGAATCGAGCCCCACATTGGGCTCTCTGCACAGCGGGGAGCCTGCTTCCTCCTTTCTCTCTGCCTGCCTCTCTGCCTACTTGTGATCTCTGTCAAATAAATAAATAAAATCTTAAAAAAAAAACCAAAAAAACCTATGAGATGAAGCAAAAGCACCTTTTTAAAAAAGATTATTTATTTATATATTTATTTGTCAGAGAGAGAGAGAGAGCAAGAGAGCAAGCACAAGCAGGGAGAGTGGCAGACAGAGGCAGAGAGAGAAGCAGACTCCCTATTGAGGAAGGAGCTGGATCTAGGACTCAATCCCAGGACCCTGGGATCATGACCAGAGCTGAAGGCAGCAGCTTAACCAACTGAGCCACCCACACGTCCTGCAAAAGCACTTGTAAGGGCTAAGAGGAACTTTACAACAATAAATACCTACATAAAGAAAAAACAAAAGAGCTCAAATGAATAGCCTAACTTTATACTTCAAGGAACTAGAAAAAAGTTAAACCTATTGTTGGTATAAGGAAGGAAATAACAAAGATCAGAACAGAAATAAATGAAATAGCAGAAAAACAATAGAAAAGATCAAGAGAAAGAGCTAGTGTTTTGAAAAGATAAACAGAATTGGCAAGCCTTTCGCTGAAAAATAAAAAAAGAAAAAAGCAAGACTTAAAATCAGAAATAAAAGAGACATTACAATTGTTATCACAGAAATACAAAGGACTATAACAGGCTACTATAATTAAACAATAACAATACAACCTACTAAGATTGAACCCTGAAGAAATACAGAATCTTAACACACCAATAATGAATAAAGAGAATGAATCAATTCTCACAAACTTTCCCAGACAGAAAAAATGCAGGACCAAGTGGGTTTCTCATTGGTGATTTCTGCCAAACCTTTAAAGAAGAATTAATACCCACCTTTCTCAAACTCTTCTAAAAATTTGGAGATGACAGAACACCTCCAAACTCATTTTACAAGGCCAAAATTATCCTGACAGAAAAGCCAAATAGGGACACCACAAGAAAACTACAAACCAATATCCCTAATGAATATAGATTCAAAAATCTCAAAAAAAAATGGTACTAATTCAACAGCATATTAACAAAATAATGCACTGTGCTCAAGTGGGATATAATCCTGAGATGCAAGGATGTTTCAACATATGCAAGTCAATTAATGGGATGCACCACATTGCTAGAATGAAAAGTTATATGATCATCTTAAAAGGTGACCAAAAAAGACATTTGAAAAAATACAACATCCTCTTATGAAGAAAACACTCGACACACTGGATATAGAGAGAACACACTCCAACACAACAAAGGCCATACAGGACAAATCCACAGCCAATATTATATTCAAGAGTGAAAGGTTAAAAGCTTTTCCTCTAAGGTCTGGAAAAAAACAAGGGTACCCACTCTCACCCTGTATATTTAACACAGTACTAGAAGTCTAAACTCAAACAATCAGGCAAGAAAAAGAAATAAGAAGAATCCAAATAGAAAGGGAAGAATAAAATTGTCTTTATTTGCAGATAATATGATCTTATATATAGAATACCCTCAAGACTCCACACACACACACACACACACACACACACACACACACAAAGTCAAAATAAGCTAAATTCAATAAAGTTGCAGGATACAAAATCAACAGAATTTAGTTGCATTCCTATACACTAACAACAAAATCTCTGACAAAGAAAGCTATCATTTATAACAGCATCAAAAACAATAAAGTACTTAGAAATAAATTTAACCAAGGAGATGAAAGTTCTCTGCAATGAAGACAAGACTCTTGGAACAAACTGAAGAAGGCACTGTATGGAAAGATATCCTGTGTTCATGGACGAAAATAATATTGTTAAAATGTCCATACTACCCTAAATGTCTATAGATTCAATGCAATGCTTTCGAAAATTCTAATGGCATTTTTCACAGAAATAAAAAAAAAATCTAAAATTTCTGTGGAAACACAAAATACTTCAAATACCCACAGCAATCCTAAAAGAAGAACAGAGCCAGAGGCATTGTATTTACTGTTTTCAATCTATACAACAAGCCTATAGTAATCAATACAGTATGGTTCTGGCATGAAATTATACACAGAGACCAATGGACCAGAATTGAGAGCCGAAAAATAAACTCAACATATATCATCAATTAATATTTGACAAGGGAGCCAAGAATTCTTAATGGGGAAAGGACAATCTGCACAGTAATGGTTGGGAAAAGTGGATAGCCACATGCAGAAATATGAAATTGGACCCTTGTACAAAAAAATAAATTCAAAATAGACTAACATCCTTAACATGCAAACTGAAAAACCTAAAATTCCTAGGAGAAAATAACCTTGGCATTGGTCTTGACCATAATTTTTTTGATATAACACCTAGAGCACAAACAATAAAAACAAACAATAAACAATTAGGGCTACATCAAAATAAAAGTTCTACACTGCAAAAAAGCCACCAACAAAATGAAAAGGCAATCTGTATAATAGGAGAAAATATTTGCAAATCATATCTGATAAGGAGTTAATATCCAAAATATATAAACAACTCATGTAACTCAATAGCAAAAAAAGAAAGAGAAAGAAAGAAAGAAAGAAAGAAAGAAAGAAAGAAAGAAAGAAAGAAAGAAAGAAAGAAAGAAAGATGATCCGATTAAAAATAGGCCAAGGCGGGGAGGGGGGTTGGGAGAGGGGGGTGGGGTTATGGACATTGGGGAGGGTATGTGCTATGGTGAGTGCTGTGAAGTGTGTAAACCTGGCGATTCACAGACCTGTACCCCTGGGGAAAAAAAATATATGTTTATAAAAAATAAAATTAAAAAAAAATAGGCCAAGGACCTAAATAGACATTTTTTTCAAAGACATACAAATGGCAACAAGTATATGAAAATGTGTTCAATATAAATAATCATCAGGAAAAAGAAAATCAAAACCACAATTAGATATCACTTCCCACCTGTCAGAATGACTGTAATAGAAAAGAGAAAACGGTACCTGTTGATGAGAACATGGAGAAAAAGGAACTTTTGTGCACTGTTGGTGAGAAAGTAAATCAGTTTAGCCATTAAGGAAAACAGTATCGAGTTTCCTTAAGAAATTAAAAATACAACTACCATACACATGAGCTAGCAACCATACCTCTATGTATCAATAGTTAATGGAATCATTGTCTCAAAGATATAACTATAGTTATATGTTCATTACAGTAATATTATTCAATAGGGAAGCTTTGGATACAGCATCAGTGTCCCCTGATGGGTGAAAGGAATTTATCCATTTATTTGGTTATAACCACACCTTCCCTATTTATGTGTCTGTCCATCCATCTATATACTCACCAACACACACAGACACAGACACACAGAATGGATGATTATTCAGCCTTATAAAAGAAGGAAATCCTGTCATTTGCAACAACATGGGTTAATCTGGAGGGAATTATGCTAAGGAAAGTAATCCAGAGAGAGAAATACTGTGCAGTATCACACATATGTAAAATCTAAAGAAGCCTAACTCATAGAAACTAAGAGTAGAGTGGTGATTACCAGAAGCAGGATGAAGGGGGGGAGAGGGTGGGGTGAGGAGGACAAGGGAGATGTTGGTCAGGGTTACAAACTTCTAGTTATAAAATGAGTAAGTTCTGGGATTTCATGTAAATCATCATGACAATAGTTCATAATGCTTGAAAATTGCTGAGAGATCTTAAATGTTATCATACATACACCTAAAGGAATTATGTAACATGATGAACATGTTATCTAATACTATGATAATCATTTTGCAATATATGTGTATCAAATCAATACATACATCTTAAACTTATACTATATTGTATGTCAGTTATATCTCAATTACATTTTTTTTTAAAGAGAAATCTTTGAACAAGAAAATAAATACATGGGATGCCTGGGTGGCTTAGTTGGTTAAGCATCTGCCTTCAGCTCAGGTCATGATCCCAACCTTCCAGATCAGGCTTCCTGCTCACTGGGGAGCCAGCTTCTCCCTCTGCCTATAACTTCCCCTGCTCCTGTCTCTCTCCCTCTTTCTCTGACAAATAAATAAATCATTAAAAAAAAAAATAAATAAATACACATAGCATGCCCTCTGTGATATGCTCTTGAGTTTCTAAATATGGAAGACTTATTTCCTTTGAGAATCCCCTATTATATGTGGGCCAACAGAATAGAAATTAGATCTTTCATTTTCTTTTTTAGTAAATAGAACTTTTTAATATTTTTAAATTTCTCTTCTTGGTTCCAAATAGCTAATGCAGAAGAATGGAAACAAGGATTTTCTCCTTTTGCAAAGACAGCTTAATGTTATAATTTTCTTCAGTGTCTAGATTAATGTAGCAATGATAATTATGGATTTAGTTAGTGGGTGGTCATTGCTGTGAAATGAACAAGTCACAGGGGATACATAAAAACAGATAGTTTAGAAATCTTTACCATGTGAGGTATATTTTATCTATATTTAAAATTAACTTAAAATAGATTGTGGGTCCTTTTGCTATGGTACCTCTGTATAGACAGGAACCTATTCAAATCTTTAAATTCTGCATGTCTTATCCATTTTATCAGACAGTCTAGGAACAAAAGAGAAATAAGTTTGGAAAGATTTTCTAGGTAGTTTACATTTGAAAGTCATGTGCCTTATGCAAGTTTGGGAAAATTTCATTTAGCTTGTATGATCCAGGAAATAAATATTCAGTTTAATATGATTATCTTGGAAATAACATATAGTAGTTATCTAAGTTATAAAAAAAAATCTTTAAAAATAATGGCAGGAAATCTTTCTAAAATATAATAGTTACCAGTATTTGAAATGTATTTTCATATTCTCTGAATAACTCTGTACATTGAATTTCTTCAAAACCATCAGTCACACTATTAAGTCCACTGTAAAGAAAGACAGCTTCAGATGTTTAACAGGCAAGAGTGAATTAGCAGCACCTTCAGATTACTCTCTACAGAATGCCGAACGTACCTTATATTGCCTCTAGTTCTTTGATTTTTGCACGATTGTCTTTCTCTCCTGAAAGTGAAGGAATATTTTAAATATAAATAAATGTTAAAGTTAATCAAATTTCATATATCTATAAATGTCTATATTTTAATTATTCTATATTAAAGAAAACCTTAATACATGTTCTAAAAGTTTCCATAATTTCTTTGGTCAAAATCTTACTCTTTTTGCTGGTCAATTTTATTTTAACATGAGATCTGGAGTTAATCCTATTATTTTCTAAAGAACTTTAATTTTTAGATATGGGCTAGAAATCAGGCAATATGTCACCTGAGTACAATGTCAATATACTTTCCTTGAAGCTCTGTTGTAGATACTACTTTATACAGAATAACCTACTAACAATATTTGAGGCAAGAAATAAACAGCATCTTAAGGTAAATTTCATTGTTTATGTATACAGCATAAAATTAGAAAAATAAAGTATAAAGACATACATAGACAACCAGGCAGATACCTACAGACACCCTGTTGTTCCATTTTTATGGAAATCTTGAAATCTTGATAATAATATGAATATTACTAAGAAATTTTGAGGCATTTTTTCCTTTTTCTTTTGGGAGAACACTAATGGTATCCTACCGTACTATTTAGTGGATAAATTCCTAGAAATATCTTTCAAAACTGAATCAGGAAGAAATAGGAAATCTAAACAGGCTAATTATTAGTAATGAAATTGAATTGGTAATCAGAAAACTACCAAAAAATAAAGTCCAGGACCAGTTGGACTTACAGATGAATTTTACCAGTTAAACAAGAGTTAATATTTATTTTCTTCAAACTATTCCAAAAAATAGAAGAGTGAAGAAAGCTTCCAAATACTTCTATGAGGCAAGCATTACCCTGGTAGCAAAATCTCCATGAAGATGCTACAAAAAAAAAAGGGAAAAATATAAGCCAGTACCCTGATAAACCCAGATGCAAAAATCCCCAACAAATTATTAGCAAACCACGTACAACAATACATTAAAACGATCACTCACATTGATCAAGTGGGATTTATTCTGGGAATGCAAAGATGGTTTTGCATTCATTAATAAATCAATATGATATATCACATTAACAAAATAAGGAATAAAAATACAGTTTAAAAAGATAAACAATATTTAACACTTTACTTAGAATGTTAGTTTTTAAAAATACAACTCTTTGTTGTTTGCTGTCAAAGATTTCTAAAGAATTTGATAACTAATTTTCTAAGGAGTTTGATAACAAATATCACAGCCTTCTGTGATATATTTACATGTCCAAATGTATAGAAAAGAGATCAAACTATAATAAACATCCAGGAAAGGTCTTTTAAAACTTTTGAGACTGGGGCTTAAAATAGCAATACATTATAAGTGATTTAAATAAAACATCCTTTATCCATTTAGGGGCAGGTTAAGGGGCACAATTAAAAACAAACTTAAAACACTAACCTAAATATTAATGAACTAACAAAGGTAGATTAGGCTCTAATAACTTTGACTGTAATCTTTTTATCTCCTAAAAGTGGGAATGGACATGCAGCAAGAATGTATCTTAGATTTGTGTGAGTTGTTTATATTTTTAATTTGATTCACACATTTTGTACAAGTACTATGGGAAAATATAAAACTGGAATTTCTAGTATAAAAGATATAGAATCCAGTCATAATCGACTTTGATATTATTAATGTTTTTTATATGGAAGTTCATTTTTTTATAAAGACTTTGAACTTTAACATTTTTATTCAAAAATTCTGACTCATCCAGAAAGGAACTACAAAAAGTAAGACATAGGGAAAGAAACAGCATTACTTAAAAGATATGTAATTATCAATTTAAAAATTCTTAAAGGACTAATTAAAAAATAGTACAATGAATAAAACAGTGAACTAGGTTATCTGAAAAAATGCAGTATGCAAAATATAACTTTAAAAATTATATTCTCCAAAATCCAAATAACTAGAAACAAGTATCAATGAATGTATGGGAACTACATGAAGGAAAGTATAAAATCACTAAAAAAATAAGAAAACAACAAACTGAGTCTTGAAAATGTTACAGTGAGCAACTGTTGCCAGCCCATTCCATTTAAATGATGTCCAAAAATAGCCAAAAGTAATTGATAGTGATAAAATCAGAAAGGAGTTGCTTCTTGGTGGGGTTGGGGGTCACTTAAAATTGACTGGAATTAAATTAGAGGAATATTTCTGGGTAAGGAGTATGTTTTATACTTTGATGAATGGTGGTTGCAGGGGTTCAACTGTCAGAACACATCAAGCTGAATATGGAAGTGTTGTCTATTTTATCATATATAAATTATTTCTCAAAAAATAAAATTAATAAGTAAAAACTTCTCCAAAGATGTCATTCATGGCAACATTTGGAAAAGAAGAATACTATCTATTTGGCATATCAAATAAGGAGGAGCAGTGGAAGCCATGTGTCCCAGTAGGGAGCAATATTTTATCAATGATACTGTTTAGAATGGTTGTGTACAGTAATTTAAAAAAAAAAAAAGACAAACTGATTACAAGTTAATTCTATTGTTTTATCTATACAGTGCATCCTCTTATTTCTTCTACCTGGGTTAAAGCACAATAGATTGGAACTTGCCAACTTTTTTATGCATAAAGTCCAAGCTTGAGCAAAATGACTGGAAAACATGTTAAAAAAAATCAGAGAATTTGAAGAAATGCTACATGAGAAAAACAGAAAAATAATGATAGGAGGAAGAGCAGGAGCTGAATGACTAAGTCAAAAAGTAAAAAATCAGAAAATAAATTAAAAAAAAAAAACATAGATTCTATAAAACCCAATTCTTGTTTATGAGGAAAGCAATGTGTTGTGCTAGTGATTAATTGGCAAAAGCACTGTCAATATGAAGAAGTAATTAAATCAAGAAAACAAGGAGATAGAAATGCTTGGAACACCAACTACCATAAATACTAGCTGTACTCCAGGAAGATAATTTATCAAACATTTCTACAAAGTTTCCTTCATATCAAAACCTATTTTAAAGCCAATAGAAATGGGTAAAATTTTTTCCTATCAAAATGTACCAACATTAATTATAGCTCTCAATATTGGTCTTAATTTCTGGCTGTTTAAATAAAGATACAAATAGCATTTATTGAAATACAGAGCGGGTCCAGCGACTTAGAGAACTTTCTGGGATTCGTTTCTTCTCATGTGTACTTAACAAGTGTGGTTTCCAAACTGTATTCTCCTTTCTTTGCAACTTGAAAACACCTAACACAAATCTAATTGCTAGATTTCATGTCGTAAGGAATTGACATAGTAGTGAAATGTAGCTGGACAAAGTTCAGGAATATCCTTTCCTTCCATCCCAGGTTTATATCCATTTCCCTAAATCAAAGAAAATGCAGACCAGTCCAGAGAACTTTTCTACAAACCTCTTCTCTCTGGGGGACTCTTGCCCTCTTATGTATTTTTAACCAGAACATAAGTAATTTGTTGAGATGAGTTCTCTTTCAGTGCTCTTTTGCTTATCCTTACCTCAAGCTTTGCAACCAATCAAAAGGGGGAAAAAATCATAAAAGTTTATGGAAAACAGAGATAGGGGAACAAAGCAAACAGCCCAAATCCACTCCTCCTCAAGTGAAATAAGCAATTGGGTTTTCAAAAGGGGAAATAAAAGGCCCTAGGAATTCTGAACCTCAGTGTCTATCATCATTATCCTTTTTCTAAGAACAGTAGAATACAGAGGAAGGACATTGGGGAGGGTATGTGTTATGGTGAGTGCTGTGAATTGTGTAGGACTGATGAATCACAGACCTGTACCCTGAAAAAAATAAATTATATGTTAATTTAAAAAGAATACAGACGAGGTTCTAGTACAGGAAAAAATATATATAAAGACTTACCCCAAATGTGTATGTACTTTTTATTTTCCTAACAAAGAAATGACAGAATATCTCCACCACCTGATTCTAACAGATCTCATTTTCTCCTGCTGTTAAATACTGAGTAATTATGAATAATATTGTATTAGTTTCCTGCACCTGTTGTAATAAATTGTCACAAACTTAAATTTATTCTCCCGTGGTTATAGAGGCCAGAAGTCTAAAATCAGTTCCCGTTAAAATACTGGCCAAGCCATACTTCCTCTGGAAGCTCTAGGGAAGAATCTGTTCCTTATCTCTTCCACCATTCCTTGGCGTACAGCCATATAACTACAATCTTGGCTTCCCTGGTCGCATTGACTTCTCCTGTCTTAGTCAAATCTCCCCCTGCCTCCCTCTTATAAAGACACTTATGATTGCATTTAAGATCTCCTTGAATAAACTAAGAGAGTCTCCCCATCTCAGATCCTTAACTTTATCCCATCTTTTACCATATAAAGTAATATTCACAGGTTCTAGGGATTAGGACATGAGTATCTTTTGGGGAGGACATTATTCAGCCTACCCACAACCATATTTTGGAAAGTTAACAGTGATTTAAAAAAGCAACTCTGTGGTCAAATAATCTTAGACAAAGCAGTTAAAAAATATACAGTGGAAAAAAGAGTCTCTTCAATAAATGGTGCTGGGAAAATTGGACAGCTATATGTAGAAGAATGAAACTTGACCATTCTCTTACACCATACACAAAGATAAACTTGAAATGGATAAAAGATCTCAACATGAGGCAGGAATCTATCAAAATCCTAGAGGAGAAAATAGGCAGTAACCTCTTTGACATCAGCCACAGCAACTTCTTTCAAGACATGTTTCTAAAGGCAAAGGAAACAAAAGTGAAATGAACTTTTGGGACTTCTTCAAGATCCAAAGCTTCTGCACAGCAAAGGAAACAGTCAACAAAACAAAGAGGCAACCCATGGAATGGGGGAAGATATTTGCAAATGACACTACAGACAAAGGGCTGATATCCAAGATCTATAAAGAACTCCTCAAACTCAACATACACAAAATAGATAATCACATCAAAAAATGGGCAGAAGACATGAATAGACACTTCTCCAAAGAAAATATACAAATGGCTAACAGACACATGAAAAAATGTTCAGCATCATTAGCCAGTAGGGAGATTCAAATCAAAACCACATTGAGAAACCACCTTACACTGGTTAGAATGGCCAAAATCAACAAGACAGTAGACAACAAGTGTTGGAGAGGATATGGAGAAAAGGGGAACCCTCTTACACTGTTGGTGGGAATGCAAGTTGGTGCAGCCACTTCAGAAAACAGTGTGGAGATTCCTTAAAAAATTAAAAATAGAGCTACCCTATGATCCTGCAATTGCACTATTTGGTATTTGCCCCAAAGATACAGATGTAGTGAAAAGAAGGGCCACCTGTACCCCGATGTTCATAGCAGCAATGGTCACAGTCACCAAACTGTGGAAACAGCCAAGACACCCTTCAACAAAAGAAGATATGGTCCATATATACAATGGAGTATGATGCCTCCATGTTTTGTATCAACATGGACAGGACTGGAAGAGATTATGCTGAGTGAAATAAGTCAAGCAGATAGGGTCAATTATATGGTTTCACTTACTTGTGGAGCATAAGGAATAACAGGTAGGACACTGGGAGATGGAGAGGAGAAGTGAGTTGGAGGAAATCGGAGGGGGAAGACAAACCATGAGAGACTGTGGACTCTAAGAAACAAACTGAGGGTTTTTGGGGGTGGGGGGGTGAGTCTAGTGTTGGGTATTGTGGAGGGCACATATTGCATGGAGCACTGGGTGTGGTGCATAAACAATGAATTCTGGAACACTGAAAAGAAATTAAATTTTTTAAAAGCAAATAGTAGCAAGAGGGACAAATATATTCAAGTACAGTGAATAATATTTTAGCCAACAATATTGAACTACTCAAAAACTTAAATAGTATGTCTTGTTTATACTTTAATAAATTACTGTAAGGGAGAAAAGTGATTAAAAGCTTCCCTTCCTTTGATGAATGATAAATGTAAGGATTTCTGGTTAGTTAATTAAGCATCATATATGTAATCTTAAATCTGAAAATAAGCTTCATTAATTTCAAATTGAGAATTAGAAGTACATTAGGGAAGTATGTTAAATATAATTTTGTTTTAATGATTCTACCTATTTATAAATAAAATTTGATCAATTCAGTCATTAAAGATATAGCAACACATTTCTTGAGGACCATAAGATAAAAAATACTCAGTGTGGATTAGACTGAAAAGATAATGAAATGTCAAATCTGATTTGGAACTTCATAACTAAATATTGGCATTAGAATGAATCCATATGAAAAAGATTTTTAAGTAGCCAGTGGGTTATAATTTATACCTCAGGAAATGATTTGCTACTATTTTTTAATCTTAGATTTCTATAAATTACACTAGTCAGAAATGTTACAGAGTTTTAGGATATAATGTGGCTTTTTATAAAGAAACCTTAGTGATTTTTAAGATACATCATATTTCATACACTTGTTACAATCATCATTTTGCATTTCTAGTGAAAGTTAAGGGAAGCTAATAGATGAGGGTTATAGCCTCCTATGTAACCACCATGTTTTAGAGTTAAGTGACAAAGGAAATGCTGTAACAAATTAACTAATTTGGATATCTCTTCTTCAAAACTAAAAACTCAATTTGTCAGTAAAATTGTTCTTCTTTATCATATATTGAGAATTGGGTAAATCCTAAGTTTAGTGGTACCTGGGAGGCTCAGGTGTTGAAGCATCAACTCTTGGTTTTGGCTCAGGCCATGATACCATGGGTTCTGAGATTGGGAGCCCTGTGTCTGTCCTCCACTCCTCCCCCTCAAGCCTGCTCATCAGGGAGTCTGCTTGAGATTCTCTCCCTCTGCCCCTCCCTCTGCTCACATGGGTTCTCTCTCTCTCTCAAATAAATCTTCTTAAAAAATTCATAAGCTTAGACCCTTATGAGGTTGAGATCCAGAACTAGTCTTCTGTTTTTAGCTTTAAAAAGCATGTAGGAAACAGTTTTATTTTAAAATTAGGTATAAAGACTCTGTCTAGTAGCAGCTTTTCACTGTTTAAGGTGCACCTAATGGCAATTAAATTATTTTGAATATAGGTTAAGAATTTTTAAAGATAAAAACATGTCAACTAACTGTTACTACAAGTTAGAATATAGTCAATATGTATTCGTAGTATCAAAGTTTAAATAATCCAATTTACTTTAAAGATAAAACAGAAGATGAACAACTATATCCAAAAACTAAACATTTTCTTTTTTAAAATTTGACAAATATTTATTGATCACTGCTAGAGATATAAAGCTACACATGACCACCTGCCTTCAAAAAGTTTATAGATTACAAAGAAAGTGAAAACAAAACATCAAAAAAGGTATTAGAAATGAAAGAAAGAATGAGATGAAATGGGGTAAGGGCAAGGGTTATAATATTAATTCAAGTAGTTAAGGAAAACCTATCTGAAAAGGTGAGAATCAGGAAAAGCCTGAAGATGGTTAGAGAGGGCACCAAGCATCTATGTGAGGAAAAGTAGTTGTAGGCAGAAGACTGGACCAATGTCACTAGGGCAAGCATGGGCCTGGAATGTTAGAGTAACATCAAGAGTTAGGTGAACAGGTGTAAAGTAAAGAGGAGGAGGTCTATAGATAAGGCAGGGTATGTAGTTACTATATGTTACTATGTAGTTTCTGCCTTATCTATAGTCTATAGATAAGGCAGGCTATGTAGTTACTTCTAGGCTATGAAAAGATTCTGGCTTTACTGTTTATAAAATGAAGAGCCATTCAATGTGTTTTGATCAGATTTGAGTGACATATGCTAATTAGATTTTAAAGTAGTCATTCTGATTGTCCATTCTATATATATATATCTCCATTCTACATATGGACAGTAGACAGCCGAATTCGAAGTAAATAGGGGGCCGAGGTTGAAAACAAGAAGCCATCTAGAAGGCTATGGCAAACATTTAGAAGATGGTAAATTCAAACTGCTGACAGGAGTATAGGTTGTAAAAATTCAGATTATGAATATATTTTAAAAGAGGGGTGCCTGGGTGGCTCAGTGGGTTGGGCCTCTGCTTTCGGCTTGGGTCGTGGTCTCAGGGTCCTGGGATCAGGTCCTGTATCAGGATCTCTGCTCAGTGGGGATCTCTGCCTCTCTGCCTGCTTCTGATCTCTATCCATCAAATCAATAAATAAAATCTTAAAAAAAAAAAAGTAAGGTAACCATAATTTACTAAAGGTATGGATGAGGAGTATGAGAGAAAGAGAAAATTCAACCTGACAACTAGAAGAATAGGATAGTCTTTGAGGTAGAGAACACTGTGGATGGAGCATATTAGGATTGGGAGGGAAAAGGAAATAGTAGCTCAGATTAGGAAATGTTAAGTTTAAGATGACTATTAGAATTTCAAGTGGGTGTTCAATATATGACAGTCTGTAAGACTGATTATTTACCGAAGCATTTAGCCACTAGATTACACAATGCTGTTGTTTAGGGACCAGGACGTATTTATGTTCCATTTTCCAAGGTACCTAGCAAAGAGTAGAATGTATTAGCATATCCAATGATTCTCATCCTAATTATTCACTGTATTTCTAGAGTATTCTAGCAAATGGCTGTGTAGTTTTAAACAAGGTAAAATCATTTTTTTAAGTGCCTATAAGATGCAATGTTAAAAAAATAAAGACAAGGGGAGCCTGGGTGGCTCAGTGGGTTAAGCATCTGTCTGCCTTTGGTTTAGGTCATGATCCCAGGGTCTGGAATGGACCCTGCATTGGGCTGTGCTCAGTGGGGAGCCTGCTTCTCCCTCTCCCTATGCCTGTTCCTTCACCTGCTTGTGCTCTCTCTCCCTGTCAAATAAATAAATCTTTAAAGAAAATAAATACAAAACAGTCTTACATCACAAAATATAGATCAGGAGATTTCTATTAGTGAACACGTCCTATTTGGCTGTGTGGGCTTTGTTTTACTGAGTTAGAACAAATCTATATAATAGTACTAAAACACACATCTTTGGGAGGTTTCCATTTTGTAAAGTATCTTGTCCATCCTTTTTTGTGTTAAATATAGCTCTGTAACCATGTCACAAATATTTTCTTTTGGAATACACAGAAATCTAAAGAAAATATATCACTGAAGCACATTTCATGTGAAGCCTAAGGAAGTAGATAAAACATAATTCTATGTAAATTGCTTTTGCACTTTTGTTTCTTTTCATGGCTCACAGTAAGGACATTGCAATTCTGAATGGTAAAGGAGCATTCACACCATTTATGAACAAGGAATTAGGATTGTAGTGTGAGGTGGATATAAATATTTTAAAATATGAGTCTTAACATGTGTATCAAAATCCTCCCTTTTTTTACTAGGATTTTTGTCTCATTAACATAGAAATTCATTCACAATATATTATACTCTTCCAATTACACTGTCTCTTGGCCATTTTAAATGTCCTGAGGCAGAAATAAAACTCTTCTTTTTAAAATCCATTTAATCCATTAGAGTGTTTATTAAAAATATTATTTTGTCACAATCAGTAATAAAACTATAATTTTCCTTAATAATGTAGTTTTTAAATCAAATCAATTGCCTATTATGCTGTATTATCAGATAATTGCATATCTGTTTTTGTAGGCAGACTATGTATATCAAAGTGACTATCAGAAGCTTTTGGAAGATGCTGGTGGAAGAGGAGGACCCTAGGCTCACCTCATTCCATGAATACTTCTAAATAACTATCAAATCATCCTAAATGCCCCAGCAATTAACCTGAACACTGGCAGAACATATTCCACAACTAAATGTAGGGAAAGGGAAAAAGAAGGTAGAAAGTGTGGACATATGGTTTGGAAGATAAACAAATCATGCCTGCTGTGGTGGGGAGGAAGCTGTGGTCATGGAGAAGGGCAAGAGATAGACTAGCACACAGGGGAGACCACACAGGGATGATGAACCCCATAGGAACTGGCTTGGAAAGTGACGGGGGTCAAATTTCCTGAGTTCTTGCAACCAGCTGGGCTTAACCTGCAGTTTTAAAGGTCAGTGGGCTTGGCTCATTTACAGGAACTAATATATAGTGATACAATAATAGTAGGGGACTTTAACATTTAACACATTTAACACAAGCCTCAACATAGTCAAGAAGATCAAAGGCACACCATACACCTTTTCTGACCAAAGAGCTGTGAAACAGAAGTCAACCACAAAAAAAATCTGGAAAAAAACACAAATACATAGAGGATAAGTGACATGGTACTAAACAATGAACGGGCCAAACAGGCAATAAAGGAAAATATTTAAAAATTCATGGAAACAAATGAAAATGAAAACTAAGTGGTTCAAAAATTTAGGATGCAGCAAAAGTGGTTCTAAAAGGGAAGTTTATAGCAATATAGGCTTACCTCAAGAAGCAAGAAAAATTTCAAATAAACAACCTATCCTTATACCTAAAAGAGCTAGAAAAAAATAACTAACAAGACCCAAAACCAGAAGAAGGAAGGAAATACTGAAGAACAGAGCAGAAATAAATGATATAAAAACTAAAAAAAAAACAATAATAAATAAAACAGATCAATGAAACCAGGAGCTGGTTATTTGAAAAAAAAAATCAATAAAATTGATAAACCTCTAGCCAGAATTAAAGAAAGAAAAAGAGAAAGGACTCAAATAAAATTGCAAATCAGAGGGAACAAATAACAACTAATAGCATAGAAATAGAAACAATTTTAAGAGACTATTATGAGGGGCGCCTGGGTGGCTGAGTGGGTTAAAGCCTCTGCCTTCGGCTTGGGTCATGATCCCCGGGTCCTGGGATCGAGCCCTGCATCGGGCTTTCTGCTCAGTGGGGAGCCTGCTTCCTCCTCTCTCTCTCTCTCCCTGCCTCTCTGACTACTTGTGATCTCTGTCTGTCAAATAAATAAATAAAATCTTTTAAAAAAAAGAGACTATTATGAAACCTATATGCCAACAAATTGGACAACCTGGGTGAAATGAATAAATTCCACAAAAATATAAACTACCAGAATTGAAATAGGAAGAAAAAGAAAGCTTGAAAGATGGGTAACCAGCAAATAAATTGACTCAGTAATCAAAAAATTCCCAACAAACATAAGTCCAGGACCACATGGCTTCACAGGTGAATTCTACCAAACATTTAAATGAGAGTTAATACCTTTTCTACCCAAACTGCCAGGAGATAGAAGAGGAAGGAAAATTTCCAAATTCATTCTATGAGGCCAGCATTACCCTGGTAGGAAAACCAGATAAAGACAATACAAAGTAAAGAGAACTACAGGCCAATCTCTCTCTCTCTTTTTAAAGATTATTTATTTATTTATTTAATTTGAGAATGAGAGACACAAAGAGAGGTGGGGTGGAGGAAGAGGGAGAGAGAAACTCAAGCGGACTCCACACCGAATGTGCAGAGACCAATGCAGAGCTCGATCCTACCACCATGAGATCATGACCTGAGCCAAAACCAAGAGTTGGCCACTCAACTGACTGTACCACACAGGCACCCCTACAAGCCAATATCTCTGGTGAACATAAATGCAAAACCCTTTACAAAATACTAGTTAACCAATTCTAACAATACATTAAAATATAATTAACCATGATCAAGTGGGATTTATTCCCTGGTTTCAAGGATGGTTCAATATTGTCAAATCAATGCGATAAATCACATCAGTAAGAGAAAGGTTAAGAACCATATGATCATGTCAATAAATGCAGAAAAAAGCATTTGACACAGTACAACATGCATTTATGGTAACAACCATCAACAAAGTCAGTTTAGAGGGAACATACCTCAATATAATAAACACTATCTATGAACAGCTAGCATCATCCTTAATAAGAAAAAACTAAGTTTTCCCCTAAGGTCAGGAACAAGACAAGGATGTCCACGCTCACCACTTCATTTTTTAAAATTTTATTTATTTGTCAGAGAGAGAGAGAGAGAGCACTAGCAGAGGGAGTAGTAGGTAGAGGAAGAAGCAGGATCCCCACTGAGTAAGGAGCCAATGCGGAACTCGATCCCAGGACTCTGGGATCATGACCCAAGCTGAAGGCAAACACTTAACTGACTGAGCCATCCAAGCCTCCCATCCACTCTCACTGCTTTTTATTCAGTGTAGGCTTGGAAGTCCTAGCTACCACAGTCAGACAACAGAAAGAAAGAAAAAAAAAAAAAAAGCATCCAAATCCATAAAGATGTAAAACTTTCATTATTTGCAGCTGACATGATTCTATATACCGAAAATCCAAAAGACTCAACCAAAAAACTGCCAGAACTGATTAACAGAGTCAGTAAAGTCAGGACACAAAAATCAACGCACAGAAATCTGTTGCATTTTTATACACCAATAATGAAGCAGCAGACAGAGAAATTAAGAAAATCTCACTTAAAATTGTACCAAAAATAGTAAGATATTAAGGAATAAAACAAAGAGGTAAAAGATGTGTACTCTGAAAACTATAAAACATTGATGAAAGAAATTGAAGACAATATAAGGAAATGAAAAAGACATTTCATGCTCACAGGTTTGAGGAATAAATATCATTAAAATGCCTATACTCCCAAAGCAATGTACACATTCAATGCTATCCATTTAAAAATAATAGCAGAAGTTTTCACAGAACTAGTACAAACAATCCTAAAATTTGTATGACACCAAAAAAGGCCTTGAAAACCTAAACATTCTAGAAAGAGAAACAAAGCTGGAGACATACCAGTTCTGGATTTCAAGTTATATTACAAAGCTGTAGAAATCAAAACAGTATGGTACTGGCAGAAAAAAAATAGATTCATACATCAACAGAACAGAATAGAAAACCCATAAATAAACCCATAACTACATTGTCCATTAATCTTCAACAAAGTAGGAAAGAATATCCGATTAGAGGAAGACAGTCTCTTCAACACATGGTATTGGGAACAGTGGACAGCTACATGCAAAAAAATGAAACCGGACCACTTTCTTTCAGCATACATGAAAATAAATTCTAAATGGATCAGAGATCTTAATGTGAGACCTAAAACCATATATCCCTAGAACAGAGCATGAGCAGTAGCTTTTCTAACATCAGTCTTAGCAACATTTTTTCTGGATAGGTCCTCTGAGGCCAGGGAAATAAAAGCAAAAATAAACATTTGGACTATGTCAAAATAAAAACCTTCTGTAAAATAAAGGAAACAATCAGGAAAACCAAAAGGCAAACTATGGAATGGAAGAAGATATCTGCAAAAGACATATCTGATAACAGGTTAGTATACAAAATTTATAAACAACTTAAAAATTCAACACCCCAAAAGTAAATAATCAAATTAAAAAATGGGCTGAAGATATGAACAGTCACTTCTCCAGAGAAGGTATATAGACAGCCAATAGACACATGAAAAGATATTTATCTTCACTTAGCATCACAGAAATGTAAATCAATCAATGAGATACCACGTCACACCTGTCAGAATGACTAAAATCAATAGCACAAGAAAAAGTAAGTGTTGGTGAGGAATTGGAGAAAGAGGAACCCTCTTGCCCTGTTTGTGGAATGCAAACTTGAACAACCACTGTGGAAAACAGTATGGAGTTTCCTCAGAAAGTTGAAAATAGATCCATCTTATTTATGATCCTGCAATCATAATTACTGGGTATTTACCTACATGCACCTATGTTTATAGCAGCATTATTTATAGTAGCCAAGATATGTAGGCAGCCCAAATGTCCCTTGAGTAATGAATGGATAAAGTTAATGTAGGAGATACATAGATATATAGATAACCTACTAAAAATAATTATTTTTCAGTCAAACAATAAAATGTTGCCATTTGCAGAGACATGGATGGAGCTAGAGAATATAATGCTAAGTGAAATAAGGACGTCAAAGAAGGATGAATACTTCATTGATATGTGGAATTTAGGAAACAAATGAGTATGGAGCTAAGTGTATTATGATAAATGAAATAAGTCAGAGAAAGACAAATACTATATGATTTTACTCATATGTGGAACTTAAGAAACGAAACAGATAAGCATATAGGAAGGGGGGAAAGAGAGAGAGAGGGAGCAAACTATATAAGATTCTTAATCATAGAGAACAAAATGAGGGTTGACTGATGGAGGTGGCGGGGGTGGGCTAGATGGGTGATGGATATTATGGAAGGCACTTGTGGTAAGCCCTGGGTCTTATATGTAATAGAGGAATCACTAAATTCTATTCTTGAAACCAGCATTACAATATATGTTAACTAACTGGAAGTTAAATAAAAATTTGGAGGGAAAAAAACCCAAATGAACAAAGGAGAAAAAAGAGTGAGAGAGACAAACCAAGAAACAGACCTTTTTTTTTTTAAAGAATTTATTTATTTATTTGACAGAGAGAGAGATCACAAGTAAGCAGAGAGGCAGGCAGAGAAAGAGGGGGAAGCAGGCTCCCTGCTGAGCAGAGAGCCTGACATGGGGCTGGATCCCAGAACACTGACATCATGACCTGAGCTGAAGGCAGAGGCCCCAACCCACTGAGCCACCCAGGCACCCCAAGAAACAGACTCAACTATAGGGAACAAATCGATGTTTACCAGAAGGGAGGTGGGTGGGAGATGGGTTAAATAGGTGATGGGGATTAAGGAGTACACTTGTGGTAAGTACTTGGTGTTGTTCTCTAAGTGTTGAATCACTATATTGTGCACCTGAAATTATGGTTACACTGTATTTTAACTAATTGGAACTAAAAAAACTTTTTAAAAAAGTGATACTGGAATTACACGCTTAAGCCCTTCTATTTAATAGCTCTGTTCTATAAATTTTATATCACAGGAACCAATTGAGTGGTATCCTCTGTGGTTGTACATTAGAAAAATAGTCCTATGAAGCATCTGGGTGGCTCAGGTGGTTGAGCCTCTGACTCTGAATTTTGGCTCAGGTCGTGATCTCTGGCCCTAGGTTTGAGCCCTATGTTGGGATCCATGTTCAGCTAGGAGTCAGCTTGTCTGCTTGTTTCTCTCCCTCTGCTACTCTCCCTGCTCATGCTCTCTCTCTAAATTAAGCAAACAAAATCTTAAAAAAAAAAAGGGGGGGAGGGGTGCTCCTGGGTGGCTCAGTGGGTTAAAGCCTCTGCTTTCGGCTCAGGTCATGATCCCAGGGTCCTGGGATCGAGCCCCGCATCGGGCTCTCTGCTCAGCAGGGAACCTGCTTCCTCCTGCCTCTCTCTCTGCCTGCCTCTCTTCCTACTTGTGATCTCTCTCTGTCAAATAAAATAAATAAAATCTTAAAAAAAAAGGTATGTCCTGTAATTGCCGATTAAATGAGACTTTGTTATTTGTTATTTATTATTATTTGTTATTTATTAAATTTAGAATGATACTTTGCCTAACTTATGGGATCACTTTAAATATAAACTATTTTAATATTTTATTAAATAAGTATTAATCAAATAAAAAAATTTTTTGGAATTTCAAAATAAATGAAAAGAAAAGCAGGGCAAAAAATCTGAAGTGAAGATTTCTCACTAAAGAAGATATACAGATAGCAAATAAGCTATGAAAAGTTGCGTGAAATCATAGGTCATTAAAGAATTGCAAATTAAAATTAAAATTTTAACAAGTTTTAATTTAATTTTTTTAATTTAATTTAATTTTAACAAATTAAAACAAGTTATCACTACACATCTTTTAAAATGGATAAAATTCAACCTACTGACAACAGCATCAAATCTAGATGAGATGTTGAGCAAAAGTAACCCTCATTCATATTGATGGGGAAATAAAATGATACAGCCACTTCAGAAACCACCATGGAAGTTTCTTAGTAAGGTGAACATAGTTGAATATAAAGTTTCTTACAAGGTTGAATCCAGCAATCAGGCTTCTACTCATATGCCCAAATGCCCAACATAGTTAAAAACTATGTCCCCACAAAATCTGGAACATGGGTATCTAAAGGAGTTTTATTCATAAATGCCAAAACCTGGAAGCAATGAAGATGTCCTCCAGTAAGTTAATGGATTAACAACCTGTTATATCCAGATAATGTAGTAACAGCAATAAAAAATGAGCTGATTACTGAAATTAATCCATTAACTTACTGAAGATGCCTTCAGTAAGTTTACGGATCAACAACCTGTTATATCCAGATAATGTAGTAACAGCAATAAAAAATGAGCTGATTACTGAAATTAATCCATTAAATTACTGAAGATGTCTTTCAGTAAGTTAATGGATCAACAACCTGTTATATCCAGATATCTGTTATATCCAGATAATGTAGTAACAGCATGATTTCAACTATATAACATTTGGAAAAGGTAAACCTATAGAGATAGTAAAAAGATCAGTAGTAAAAAGATTAGAGGTTGGAACACTGGAGGATTTTAGGGTGGTAAAACCATTCTATATGATAATGTAATTGTGGATACAGGATATTAAGCGTTCAACACATCCATAGAAATGTAAAATGCCAGAAATAAACCCTAACAGAAACTTTGGACTTTAGTTAATAATAATGTATTAATATTGGTTCATCAATTTTAACAAATGTACCATGCCAATGAAAGATGTCAATAATAGGGAGACACCTGGTAGACAGAAGATAAGGGTGGGCTGAAGTATAGGCAGTATTTTGCTGCACCTTATGCTCCATTGTTAAACTTAATACTTCCCTAAGAAATAAAGTCTTCAAAAACCCCAACCATTTTCTTTTTACTGAGGAAAAAAAGCACATTTTTGTATATAAGATAAGATCTACAAGAAATGTCAGCAAATATTTTCTCTGGGTTTTAGGCTTTTGGGTGCTTTTAGTATGTGTGTATTTATATTGTTTATTTTCTGATCTTTCATGCTATAAATATTAATTTTATAATTAAAAATAAAAGAATGAAGAAGTTAACATATACCTAAAATAATTTCAATTGTCTTCATGTATACCTACATATCAAGTGTTCTAAGACAAGAGAATTCTTTGCTTAGTCCTAATAAAAAAAAAATCACTTCCGTGTCACAATGTGTCACTGTGACCCTATGAAAAAAAAAATATGAACATTAGAGCTCACAAAAACAAGTTCACAGTCTGCATAATGAATAAGACCTACTAACTCACTTTAACACATTGTCATAGAATACTCTTGGGGGCATGGGTCAAGGGTTGGCAAGGGCTGGTGAGATAGAATTATTTTATTCGGATAGTAACAGAGAAGTCTCTTAACACGTGCTTTTGTGGGAGAGTGATTAAAAATATGGTAGATGCAGGACCTAAAAAGGCCACAGTGGAGAAACAAGAACTCTAAAGGAATGGTAAGCAATTTAATGTGATTATCTGTCAAACAACAGAATCACTTTTTCTTTTTTTAAAATGCAGATTCATGGGCACCATCCAAGAACAAATAAACCAAATATTTGTAGACAGGTCTTGGGAATCTTCATTCTGATGAGATTTGCTGGAGTTCATTTAGTACACAAGTAACATGGAACCATCAAAGTTATAAGCGAAGAGCACTGTAACGCTGTCCATATCTATATATTAAACAAGGTCATCAGACTGAGATCATTCTAATGCCCTGGTAGCCCTCTAAGCAAACCAGAACCTAAGCCAGAATCAATGAATTTGAATCCCAAAATGAACTTAAGAAATACCAATCACAGTCAACTAGGCTTTCTCAAGTAAGACTGCCTAAACTATACCTAACCAAATAGTTTCCTTTCTTTGCTTCCCCATCTTCTCCGTTAAAACCTCTACCCCAGCTCCTGTTGGTGGAGCACACATAATAAACTCTTGAAGAAATATTACTATGCCTCAGTTTATCTTTTAAGAGTGTGCGCGCATGTGTGTGTGTGTGTGTGTGTGTGTGTGTGTGTGTGTGAAAGACTGGTGTTTAGAACCCCAGTGAAGTATGTATTTTCAAAATAGTACAGGTAAGCATTAATGAGAACCTATATAGGATTAGGAGACATTCACCACATCGCAATTTCTGAGAACTATGCTGAATTCTATTCTAATGAGATAACATTTGGGTACAATAAAATAGTAAATGTATAATGGTTAATAAAATCTCAGTATTTTTTCATGATTTTCTCAAATGTAAAACTAAGGACACACTGCTTACCCTAAGGGCAGCAAAAAAAGTAAGCTAAGAAAAAATGGAATGCTGGAGAGAAGGGGGCGAGAAGAGAAAGTCAGAAAGATGGATGGAAGGAGAGTAAACTAATTAAAAGCAACGTGATAGAGAGAAAAATGTCATCATACGAAGTAACAGTGTTCCCTTAACAATGTAGAACATCAGGTGTTGGTACGTGAATATCAAAGCAGTGTTTAAATATTCAGGCAAATTAAAACTGGGCAAGTGGTAGATGCTCTCTATCTCTATCTTGTATCTTCCTCTCTCTTCCTCTCTCTCCAAAAGCACAACTTTGGTCCTAGTCATCTTGATGCAGGTGCTGATCCCTGACTCAAAAATCCTTCCCCTCTTCTCTCTCACCTCCTTCTTCACGTTCTCTCACACACAGTGGTGCTCAATCCAAACATGAACTAGGGAAAGAAAGATAGGTGTGAAAGCAATGAAGTAGTAGTAGAGGTAAAAGGAAACCTTTAGTAAATCAGCATATCTGGATAGGGAATGGAGAAACACTGTTAATAAAATATATATTACCAGATGAAGTTTAGTATTGCATGTATAATGAACAGGAATATATTCTCAGCCTTTAAGTACTCTCTGAAATGCTTTGAAGAGCTTGGGCAAACTTGAGTTTTATGCAAATCAGAGCTGTCTATTTAAAATGCATCATCATCTTAATTTTCACAAATAGTAAAGCAAAAGTCAGACTGAAGAAAGCACATTGTCTGTGGAGGAAAGGAGGGAGGAATTTTAATAATATCTTCCTAGTTCAATTATTTTAGGTACAAATGACTTTATAGCGTTCTTGATATTCTGTGTTTTTGAAAAAGCAGTGGCCACAAGTAAATTGCATATAAAAGTAAAAATCAATTTGAAGGAACTGAATAGCTTTCTTATTTATCTAAAGATAATTCAGCCACATTTGTTTAATGAGTAAACATGATTTTTTTTTTTTTTTACAGGGGGGCAGGTAATTTTTTCTTTCTAAATTTGCAAGGTTTCCTAAGGGCCTTTAAGTGAGAATGCAGAAATCCCTTTTAAAAATCTTCTTAATAAGTTTAAAAGGAGTATTTGACAAAACATATACCAAACAAAAGTATATGTGTATCTAGTGCTAAATATGTTAAAAGTAATAGATTATTTAAAATAAAATCTACATAGTTTCTCATTAGTGCATCTAATTCACTAGTTTATGTATACATATATTAATTCATCCTTATTTCATTAACCATCCACGCAACATTTATTAAATGCCTATTTTTCTCAGATTCTACAGAAATGTATCTAAATTCCAGAGACCAAATTTATCACATTATTCCAGCAGATATAACATAGCGCCTTCTTGAAATGTACTGTTTTCCTCAATGACTGATACATACTTTATCAACAAAGTATATACCAAATTCATTCACTTCTTTTGATGGCTACTACCACTACCCTAGACAGAAGTACAAACAGTTCTCTTCCACAGTAGCATAATTTTTCTTTCTATTAATCTTTTCCAGGCTTCTCCCTCCATGTCCGTCCAGTCACTATATTCTTAACCAATTCACTGCAAAACAGCAAAGAGTAGTAAACTTAAGATTTCATTCTGGTCAAGTCACTCCTTCACATATAACCATTCATTGTTTTCCTATTGTACAATTTTTTTTTTTGCATTTGCAAAACCCGTAACACAGTCTTCTAGAGTTAAACCCTCATGATTGGAACCCTATAAACTTTACAAAGTTAACAACTTTATCTGCTTAGTTATCTTCACATAATCAGAACCAAGTATTGTCTATGTTTTGATTGAATGGAATATGAAAGACCAATATTATCATCAAATCGAGGTGCTAAAAACATATGCCAACAGAAAATTAGTGGCAAAGTGAGGATGAACAACCCAGGATTTATGGTTTGGTATTTGAAAGTTTAAGAAAGGAAGAAATAAACAGTAAAATGAGATGGTGGCACCATTCACAAGAGGTGTGGAAGTCTAGGAGAAAAAAAGTAGGTGGAAACAAAATTAAAAGCTCAGTTTTATGTATTTATAAGGTATTTAAGTGAAGCTATTAAGTAGGTCCTTGAATATGTAAATGAAGCTTGATAAAAGAGATCAAATATATGTATGTGATATATATGTGTACCCAATGTCATCAAAGTACAAGAAGGAGCTCACCTAGGAAAATAATAAAGAAAAAAAATGCAGTGGACTTAAACTCCAAATGAAATAACTACACTGTATAGAGGTCAGAGAGAAATGGAGGGTTATAATGAAGATTAAGCACAGGTTTTCAGAGAAGTAAGAGGAAAACCAAGTAGAATGAAGTGATAGGAAGAACACTTGGAGACATGAAAGTCAATTATGTCAGATATTGATGAATGTCATTCAGGTAAAACAAAAATGTCTCTTGTGGATCTGATAGAACGAAGCTATCAATGGTTTTGACATGAACAGCTTCATCAGATTAAAGGAAGAGGTACAGGGAGGGTTTTGTTCACGTCTTTGCTGAGGTGAAAGGTATTATACTTTGTTATTCAGAACAATGTGAGCAAAGAAGGAAGATTGTTGATGGTAGGAAGTTCAAGTAATCAAAGAAAGATCCCTTTAGGTTATGAAGATTAGATGTAAGTGCATTGGCTAGAATATACCAGATGGTCAATAAATGGTAGCTATTAATCTTATCAGAAAGAATAAGTATTTTTGAGGTTTTGTTATGTTTTGTTTGTGGTAAAATGAAACATTCTTTTTGTTATGTTTTTGCCTAGCTCAATCTTAATAAAATATATATGACTATTGATTCTCAGGTCATACTAATTGAAACATAAGACTAGAGCCATAAAATAGCAGTTCACTGAGACTCTCCCATCCCTTCTAGCCCAATTCTAGTCTGCTACTTGTTTCTCCTAAATTGCTCTAGAAATCACAAAGGGATGATTCACAAGAAGTCCAAGGATTAGCTAATTGTCTTGGATACAGGTGGTTCTCCTCTGCTCCTGCAGAGATGCCTCTATCATCACTATATCCAAAAGAGGGAGCTGTGTGACCACAGCTGCTACCGACCAAGAACACCACTCACACCTCAAAGGCAGTGATCAAGAGTGCTAATCTCTGCCTGCAATGTCTAACACTGAAGACAACGGGGCACCACAGCTGGTACAGTCACCATTGCCAACTACCACTGTAATTGCTGCATCTGTCATGGCTAATCCTGCCATCAGATTTGCCAATGCCTTTTCCAATAACCACAGTAATATTCCCAATGTGTCTTGCACTCACTGTCCCAGGAGTGTTGTAGAGTAGTATTCACTCAGCTCTTATTTGTCCTTTCCTTATCACTTTCTCCCTCTAGTAATCAATCGTGAGTTCAGTGAGGCTGGAGCTGTGGATAATGTGCCACTCTCACCATTACTGACCTTTCCAAATGCTCACTTCCCTTGCTTAATTTTACTCCTTCCTTTACTTTTGGGTGTTGAGGGGATCGTGTTATGGATAGTGGTGGTAGTAGAGATTCTTAGAATTCTTAGATTCAAGATCTTAAAGATCTAAATGATCTTTCTTCCAGACTAAACCATTCATAGCAGATTTTTCTAGCATGGGCACAAAATAGTTCCCTGATATCATTTTGCAAAACCAACCAAAAGACTTGATTCATAAAACAACCTTGTAAGAAGAGGAGGAATTCTCAATCTCACTTCAATGATGAGGCCTAGAGTAATTAAGAGATTTGCCCAATTACCCACAGCTAATAAAATAATTGAAAGTTAGGACTACTGCCCCAGCCTCTTTGCTTTTTCTTTAATTCTTTCCTAAAGTGGTTTCTCTTTATTATTGAAATATATGTTTTAAGATAAGCTGGTGGAGGCTTTACCATTGGGCTTTGGTGACCCATCGGAGACATTTCTGACTTAAAGTTCTCCTCATTTGATTACCCAGATTCTTCTCAATATATACTTGTCTTTGAGAAACTAGTTGAATAAAATGAATCTGGATTTCTTTACCATGAGGTTTAAGTGTTTTGACAAGTACTATTCTTAACAAGTCAATTCTTAAACTGTTGTTAAGTGTCAACAAGTTGTTTCACTAGGTGAATTTTTACTGTGCTAAAAAGAGGGGGGGTTTACAGATAGATCAATGCACATGAGGCTATTAGTGGACAAATCTTTCATCTACAGAAATAGATGGCTCTGTGATGGATAGCACAATGGACTTCTATTTTTTCATCCACAAAAAATGAAAGATTCCCTAACCCATGTAATATACTTGACAAATATGTTAGTGACAGATATACTTTAAAAAAAAAATTTTAACCACATCACAGGAAGAAACATGGTGGTTTACTTAAAACACAAGTCAGCTAAAGTG
The DNA here is from genome assembly GCF_010015895.1 of Lontra canadensis. Lineage (NCBI taxonomy): Eukaryota > Metazoa > Chordata > Mammalia > Carnivora > Mustelidae > Lontra > Lontra canadensis. The sequence goes on along the minus strand of NW_022631013.1, from coordinate 6,696,178 downwards.
AAAATTTATTTGCTGCTTTAAGACCAAGTTTAGATATAGCAAAAAAATTCAAGGAGTATGCTATCCTTACTATTTAAAATCTATTCTAAAAAATAATAGCAGTTATAATATAACAAGACAGGGACCTTGTTAAAATACAGACTCCCAGGTCTCAGAATTAAAACTCTTCTATTAGAATTTGTATTTTAACAAGATTTTCCAAGCAATTTCTATGCAGACTAACAATATGAGAAATAATGATCTAGACTCAGAGAAACCTCACGGATCATCAGCAGGCAATCCGTTCAGTTCAACACAAGGTTCTAAAATCAAGTATTCAATGAATTAATCAATTTATTTATTCTTTCAACACATATATGTTTATTTATTTTGTGATTTTAAAAAAACACTCATAGTAACTGCTCTTATGGTACTTTCAAATTAAGGGATAGACAGAACTTGAAAAGTGATAAATGTTTCAAAAGAAAAAATACAGATCATGAAAGTTATAAAACTACACAAGAGCAATGATTCTGAAATTTGAACATATCTACACATTACCTAGAGAGCTTGTTAAAACACAGATTTTGGGGCCTCAGTCCCATACTCCAGACCCCTAAAGTATATGATTCGGCAGTTCTAGGTTGCTGTCCAATCGTTTGTATTTCTATCAAGCTTACCAGTGAGGCAGGTGCTGCCAATCCAATGACTATGCTTTGCATATAAAGGACATGGAGTGTAACAGTAGTCATCTCTACAAAAATAAACACTGAGTTGACCCCAAGCTAAGAAAGTAACTAGTTCAATAGTGAGGTAATAAGTAGCAGAGAGATTTAACATGTGTAAAAAACTGAGGTAAAAGAGGCAAGGGGGAAACAAGAAAATAAGGAAACTACTGAGAGAGGGAGAAAGTACAGAGGAAAGAGTAACACTGATTCAAGAAAGTAAAAGAAGTCCAGTGTACCTAGAATGTAGAGACCTAAGAGATTTAACAAGTGAGACAAGAACTCAACCATGAAGAGCCTTGTAATCTATTAGACTGATTTTTGGTTTTTAACATAAGGACCTATGTAAAACTTTAAAGTGTTCTAAGCATAAAAATGAAATAATCAAATTCATAGTTTTTAGATTTTTGTGATAGAATATGCAGGGACTGGAGCCAAGTATTCATATGAGGTGAACTGTCGAGAAAATATGACTGTCTTCTAGGACGAGGTAAGTGTGGCTTAGTTTAAAGTGATGGTGGCAGTGGATAGAAACCACTGAAAATTCAGTTGGATAGCTTTACCAAGTTTTAATTCACCTTTGTGGTGTGGTGGCACTCCTAAAGACAATGGCCTGAATTCCTTGTGTGGTTTCTTGGTTCTGAAGAAAGTAGAGTAAATTTTATGCCAAAGTAAATTGTGTTTGCCTATTTTGATCAACCTGGGGGCTCCCAGAAGGACTGACACAAAGAGCTTGCCTTTGTTTTGCCCAATTGGGAATACTTCATTGGTGAGAAAACAACTTTAGGGAAGAAATTCTTCAAAACAATTGAAGGAAATGAATTGAGCCTCTGCCACCTGGGGCAAAGGGTAAACTTTGTGACAAACAAAAGACAAGCTGAAAGCCTTGGAGAAAAAAATTGAGTCAGGTATTTTGTGGATTAAGAGCTCTGAAAAACTCCCGAATATATAAGGGCATTTGGAAAACCATGTATGAAAAGGGTAGAATGCATGCTCAGAAAAGACCTGGAGAGTCATTAACCTTTCAACTCTGGCAGAAATGTAGTTTCAGCACACCCAGGAAATGAAAAGGCTGAAGCAGAGTTGTGAATGACCTGGTTAAAACTTTGAAGGAATGTCACCAGAACCAACTGTCAAAAAAAAAAAAAAAAAAAAAAAAATTCATCTTCTACCTTTTTTCTTAGATGTAGAAATTTGAGAAAATCTATGAGACATATATAGAACATTCTAACAACAGAATAGACATTCTTCTTAGGTGCATATGGAATATTTATGAGGATAGACAATAAGTCTTGTTAGGGTCTGTGATCAAAGGAAAGAGACTGATACAAAGTGAAGGTCAAGCAAAGCTTTATTTTGCACCAGCACTGAGAATCAAACCAACCGGTCGGGGCCGCCTCTTACAGAAAGAGCGACCACTCCCAGTCTCACAGACTAACTTTTATAGAGCAAAGGCCATGTGGTTGAGCCTGGCCACACACAGGTGGCCAGTGAGATTGTAACACACAGAGAAATTTGCACAGTCATGCTAGGTCACACACTGGTGGCCAATTGAATCACAATTCACCTATGGTAGCTATTTGAACTAGCCTATCACCTTGGTCAGAATTGGCACCCAAAAGGCACCCAGAAGGCAGGGCCCACATTCTTTAGGGAGATAGTGATTGGATGTCTCCACCTGGCCTAACTCATCCTTGCATTCGGGCTCTGTTATCTCCACCTGACCTGACCTGCCCTTGCATTCGGGCTCTGTTATCTGGGACTGGTCAACCATATTTTACTGGTTTCCCGGACTTGCTTCTACGTAAGTTCCTCGAGGGGAGGCGGGGTCACTTTAAGTTTTACTGCATAAACAACAAAATCACTGTTTAACCGAGATGGAATCGCTCCGGCTAAATAGGCCCTTATAGTCTAAACAAATTCGACATTAAAATCATACCAAGTATATTATCTGATCACAAAAAAAATCACCTTTATAAATTTAAAATAGAAATCATACAATGTATGCTCTCAGACTATGTTGGAATTAAATTAGGAATTAGTAACAGAAAAAAAACCCAAAACTAGAAAACACCAAAATCATAAGTAATGTTCACTGAAAACACACGGGGCAAAGAAGAAATCAAGACAAATGTAAAAAGATTTGGAACTAAAGTTAAATGAATGAAAACACAATTTATAAAAACTTGTGCAATAGTGAAAGCCTATTAGGTTTAATAGGTTTAAATTTAACCTAGAGGTTAAATTTATAGCACTGAATTCATGTACCCAAAAATAAGAAAGACTAAACAAAAATCTTTAACCACTAACTAATCAAAACTAACCACACTAAATCAAAAATCTTAAGATAAAAGAAGAGAAAGTTAAACTTCAAAGTAAGCAGAAGAATAAAAATGAGAGCAAAAATAAATGAAACTGAAAACAGATCAATAGAGAAAAATCAGTGAAGCCAAATACTGGTTCTTTGGGAAGATCAACAAAATTGATATACCTTAAGTCATGCTAAACAAGAAAAGAAGAGAACATTAATTACCAATATTACAAGTGAAAGAGGAGACACCACTACAGGTGCCACGGAAATTTAAAAAATGATAAAGGAATACTATGAAACACTATGTCCACATATTTGATAACCTAGCTTAGATGGATCAATTCCTTAAAAGATGTAATTTTCAAAATTTTGATGTAATTTTCAAAACTCACAGAAGAAATCATCTGAATAGGATCATATCTGTTAAAGAAAATGAACCAATAACTGCTAACCTTCTAAAACAAAGTATCAGAACCACATGAATTTAATGGCAAATTCTACCAAACATTTAAGGAAGATATTGTGCTGATTCTCTAGATCTTTCAGAGGACAGAAACAGAGGTAAAACTTCCTAACTCATTCTGTGAAACCAGCATTACTCTAGTACCAGAACCAGGTAAAGACATTACAAAAAAAGAAAACTAAAGCCCATAAATGGAAAAATCTTCAACAAAATGTTAGCAAATTGAATTCAACAATTTGTAAAAACAGTTATATATTATGACCAAGTGGAGTCTAACCTTAGGAGGCAATTCTGCTCCAACATTTAAAAATCAATTAATATAATCCATAAACATCAATAGCTAAAAAGGAGAAAAAAAAAAACAATCACATGTTAATACATGCACAAAAATCCTTTGAGAAAATCCATGTCCCATTCATGTTAAAACTCTCAGAAATCTAGGAATAGAGGGAAGTTTTCTCAATTTAATTTTTTAAAACCTACAAAAAACTCCACAAATACCTCTACAGCTAACACACTTGGTGAGAAACTCAACATTTTCCATCTTAGCTCAGGTATAAGGATGTCCCTTCTCACCACTCTGAAAAGACTACATACTGCATGATTCCAACTATATGACACTTTGGAAAAAGCAAAACTATTAAGATATTAAAAGTATCAGTGGCTATGAGGGGCTAGAGAGGAGGAAAGAGATAAATAGGCAGGGCACAGAGAAGTTTTAGGGCAACAAAAATACTTTGTATGATGCCATAATAATTGATACATGTCATTAATACATTTATCAAAATCCACAGAATATACACCAAGAGTGAACCATATGTGACTTTGTGTGAGCATGATATGTCAACGTAGGTTCATCAGTTATAGCAAATGTACCACTCTGGTGGGGTATATTGATAATAGGGGAGGTTAGTAATGTGGAAGGTAGATATATGGGAAATATTTTTACCTTCTCAACTGTGTTGTGAACCTGAATCTACTCTAAAAATATGAAATCTTAATAAAATAAAATTTTAAAAAGAAAATTAGGAAACAATTCTATTTACGATAAAATCAAAAATTAAAATAAGCAGGAATAAATTTAATTAAGGCAGTGTAAGACTTGTATACTGAAAACTACAAAACACTGCTCATAGACATTAAAGAAGGCTTAAGTAAACAGTAAGACATCATGTATTCATGAATTATATGACTTAAGACCTAAGATAGCAATGCTCCCCAAAGTGGTATAAAGATTCAATGCAACCCTTGTCAAAACTCCAATGACTTATTATTTACCTATTTTAAACCTTATTACAAATGTGAACAAAACTGTATGGCACCATCGTAAGAATGAACATATAGATTAGGGGAATAGAATTGAGATTCTAGAAATGAGCTATCTATCTGTGGTTTACTGATTTTGACAGAGGTATCAAGGTTATTTAGTGGAGAAAAAGCAGCATCCTCAACAAATAATGTTTAAATGGATATGAGGACTAAACATATAAAACTCCTAGAACACATATGTGCATTTCTCATTCTTGTATATGACCATGGTTTATTAAATCTGACACTGAAATCATGAGCCACCAAGTAAAAAACATGAATTTGACTTTATCAAAACTGAAATTTGATACATGAAAGGACATCACAAAAAGAATTAAAATACCACCCATGGAGTAGGAGAACATAGTTTCACATCATATTATCCCACAAAAAGTCTAATATCAAACTATATATATATATATATATATATATATATATATATATAACTTTAACAACTCAAAGAAAGGGAAAAAACCTAATTAAAAATGAGCAACATATCTGAATTGACATTTCTTGAAAAGATGATGTATGCATAGCAGTAAGCTCATAAAAAGACAATGTCATCAGAGAAATGCAAATGAAAACCACAATGAGATACCATTTCACAGTCACTGGGATGACCATAATCACAAACCAAGAAAGAGCAACTTTTTTTTTTTTTTTTTTTTTTTTTTTTAAGATTTTATTTTTATTTTTCAGCGACAGAGGGAGAGCGAGCGAGCACAGGCAGACAGAGGCAGAGGGAGAGGGAGAAGCAGGCTCCCCGCCGAGCAAGGAGCCCGATGTGGGACTCGATCCCAGGGTGCTGGGATCATGACCTGAGCCGAAGGCAGCCGCTTAACCAACTGAGCCACCCAGGCGTCCCGAGAAAGAGCAACTTTTGAAAAGGGTATGGATAAATTGGAACCCTGATACTTTGCTGGCTTAAATGGAAAATGGAGGGGCACCTGGGTAGCTCAGTAAGTTAAGTGTCTGCCTTCAGCTCGGGTCATGATCCCAGGGTCCTGAGATTGAACCCCACATTGAGTTGGGTCCCTGCTCAGTGGGGAGCCTGCTTCTTCCTCTCCCTCTGCCTGCTGCTTTCCCTGCTTGTTCTCTCTGTCAAAGAAATAAAATCTTTTTTTTAAAATAAATAAATAGAAATGGAGTGGCTGCTATTAAAATAATTTGGTGGTTCCTCAAAAAGTTAAATACAGAATTATCACATGACCCAGTAATTTCACTACTAGGTATACATCCAGAAGTAGAGAGAATAGATGTTCAAAACTTGTATACAAATGATTATTGTAGGACTATTCATAGTATTTAAAGTGTGAGAACACCACAAACTGAATAGAAAATAAACTGATAAACAGAAAACATGTGGCATATCCGTATATTGGATTATTCTTCCATAAAAAGTAATGAAGTATGGCTGCATGCTATTGTATTGATAAATCCTAAAAATGTTAAGCTAAGTAAAAGAAAACAGATACAAAAGGCCACATACTATATGATTCCACTTTTAAGAAACATCCAGAAAAAGGCAAATCCAAAAGATAGAAAACAGATTATAAGTGGCCAGGAACTGAGAAGAGGGAATTCTGTATCTATTCTGCTAAAGGGATACAATTTCCTCTTTGGGGTTATAAAAGAATTCTAGAAAGAGAAGTGATAGGTACACAATATTATACATACTCTTAATGCCACTGAATTGTATACACTTAATAGTTAAAGCGGTAAATTTTATTTACTCATTTAAATATTTTATTTGCGAGAGAACATGCAGAAGTGGGTGGGGGCAGAGGGTGAGGGAGAGACAGAGACTCTCAAGCAGACTCCACCCTGAGCATGGAGCCCGATGTGGGGCTCAGTCTCATGACCATGAGATCATGACCTGAGATAAAATTAAGAGTCTGATACTTTACCAGCCAAAATACCCAGGTACGCCTAAAGTGGCAAATTTTATATTATGTATCTTTTACCACAATATAAAAGAATGGACAGAGTTACTCTATATTCAGAAATCAAATTTGCAGGAAATAAAAGAAAGAGACATGAAGATGATGCCCAGATTTCATCTTGAAAAAATGAAGAACAACCCCATGAAGGAATCAAGAACATTTTTTCAAGGAAAAGAGAAATTTAGCTTGAGTTTGGAATTTTAAGGTTGAAACTTTCATAAAATATATAAATAGATGTGATAAGAAATCAGTAGGACATACAGATTTGCAGCTGAGGTTGCAGATCCTGACTACAGATATACGGTTTAGAGAATTATAATGGTAATTGAAGACATGAGAGTGAATGAAATAATCCAGAGAGTATAGAGCCCTAAGACCAACATAAATAGAGGAGAATAAATGGCAGAATTTTTTTGGCAGAGAGAGTCACAGTAATAGGAAAATGAACAGCTTAAGATTGATTGCAAGGAGATACAGTGATTTAGTAAAAGAGAGAGTAATCAAAAGTATGGACTGCTAATGAGACCTCAAATATGGCCTAACAACAGTGTCACGCCATTTAGGTTAATCAATATGGAATCATTGTTGACCTACTTTTGAAAGACAGCAGGTATTGGAAATCTGATTGAAATGGTTTTGAGGAACGTGTTGAGTTTAGGGTAGTAATAGAGGCAGTGGTAATAAACAACTCAACTGAGAACTTTGGCTATGAAAGATTGGTGAGATTAGAGCTGTACTTGGGGTAAATGCAGTGTTGGTGGAAGAATTTTCTTGTTTTGGGGGGGGGTTTGAAATGGAGACAAGTATATTTAAAAAAATAGTCAAGTAGCAGATTTCCATTGAGGAAAACTGTCATAAAGTTCATGTTTCTTAGATGCCTCTAAGTAAAGACCAATTATATGAAACAAAATAAAAGGGCTAAAGAAGAAAAGCACATAGTATCATGAAATTACTATTTCAGGGACAGACTGCTATTCTTCTGCAAGTACATAATATAATATTTAATAAATATATAAAGGCATGGCTTTCATTATATTTTAGACTATAATCTCATTTCACTAATGGAAAAATTATAAATATGTTAAATAAACACTTTTTGTTTCTCCTTAGAATGAATCACTGATATGAATAAATACATCAGCATCTACTTGCATATACTTCGTAGAATTCAGAAAGTATGTTCACCAGAATTTTAATCAAATCACTTAATGCTCACAGCATCCAAGACACTTCCATTGAAACCCAAATTACAGCAATGCTTATAAAGCATATTACTGAGGTATTTAATGAACATTTTTACTTTTATGATGCTGAACTTGGAATTTTTATTCTAAACATGATATTCTATGTATTCCAGGTATTATGAATGAGAAAGAAAAAATAAAACTTAAAAAGGAAGTAACTACTTTTCTTAAGATATAGTTTATGAAAAATAAAAACAGAATCATAGTTTAACCTGACATACAATGTGACACCATCTGTGAGAAATAAAGAAAAGGATGATAAGTATACATTATTTACTTCTGCAAGAATTGCATTTCCTAGTGTGATCTGATTTATTTGGCTTAGCAAAATGTTTAAAATACCTTTTATAAACACTTAAACATTAGATCCACTAAATTTAAAGAACTCTATATTAAATAAGGTCATTTTTAGTATCAGATTAAGTTAAAGAGTCTCTAGTTTTTAAACTACCAAAAATACAGAATCAGTATACGCATTTTTCAAAATAAAGTATTGTGAGCAAAGAAATAAACTGTTTACTCCACAATTACGGAAGCTTCTTGTGATACTAGTACAGAGCACAGGCTGTAAAATTTAATAGCCAATGCATCAATTTTTATTTCAGACAGACCTGAGTTTCAGACAGTCCTGCACAGAGTCATGACGGTTCTATACACTTAATGATTGATCCTGGAAAAATAATATATTTTGTTAAAACTCTTTCCTCATTTGCAAAATGGGTAATAATAGTACCTATTTTATATTTTTATTATTTTTATTATATATAAATTATAGGTGAAATATTTAGTGTAGCATATGGAAAATTTTTTAAGCGTAGTTTTTTATTATTTTTATTAGAATACTCAGTTTTTGCCAAAAGTTAGGTACTTCTGTTATACTAAAGACAACAGCATGTAAACTTGTAGGAAAAAAAAAAAGAAAATTGATTATGGTGGTTTTCTCCACAGACTAAGTCTTATAAGCAGAAAGAAAGAGTACAAGTAACCTACCTCAGTTATTCCTTCTGACTCATCCAACAGTATGGATGATGATTAAATTGTCTTTCTTTAGATCTCTTTACCTTGGTTTACTGTCATCCTAGCTATGTTACTTAATCAGATACTGATCCTGATGTGTACCCTGTATAAACCATAAACATTTTAAGAAGAAAGAAATTCTTATGTGGGGTTTCAATGGAATATGCCTTTTATTAGAGTAATTGGGTGCTAATGGGCTTCCATATTTTCTTCAATATTAACTAGTGTGGTCCTCTACCTCAAGTCAAGGAGTAGAAAATTATTTGCAACCATAACCAAAAAGCTCTGTGTACATTTAAATTTATGTGTGTGTGTGGAACCTAATGGTCTACTAAACTTAATATTGAATAATAAAATTAAGAGCTAGAAGGAATCTTCAAACTACCTTAGGTTAATTTCTTTATTTAAGAGAAAAAATTAATCCTAATTTTTATAAAGGAATACTTCTAGGTCACACAAGTAACCAGTGGCATAGGCAAGCTTAGAATGAAAATCACATGTAAATCATATAGTTTTAATTTATGATATTGTGCTTGACTTTTTAAAATTAACATATAATGTATTATTTGTTTCAGGGGTACAAGTCTGTGATTCATCAGTCTTACACAATTCACAGCACTCACCATAGCACATACCCTCCCCAGTGGCCATCACCCAGCCACCCCATCCCTTCCAACCCCCTCCCTTCCAACAACCCTCAGTTTGTTTCTTGAAATTAAGAGTCTCTTATGGTTTATCTCCCTCTCTGGATTTGTACTGTTTCATTTTCCCCTCCCTACCCCTATGATCCCGTCTCATTTCTCAAATTCCTCCTATCAGTGAGATCATATGATACTTGTCTTTCTCTGATTGACTTATTTTGCTTAGCATAATGCCCTCTAGTTCTATCCATGTCATTGCAAATAGAAAGATTTCGTTGTTGTTGTTGATTTTTTTTTGATGACTCATTTTTTAAAATGATCTACGAATATTTATTGAGATCCTACTATAATGTCACAACATTGAATGTCACAATGAAGTCCTTGGAGCTAAATAAATCTTGGAATCTGGGATTATTTTAGGTACATTTGCATATATCCTATAATCCTAAAATTCCCCACAGGATCTGGTATAGTATTTTTCATTTTATTTTGTTTTAGATTTTATTTATTTACTTGAGAGAGAGCAAGCGAGCACAGGAGGGGGAGCAGCAGGCAGAGGGAGAAGCAGACTTTTCACTGAGTGGGGTGCCTTACATGGGGCTTGATCCCACTACCCTTGGATCATGACCTGAGCCAAAGGCAGATGGTTAACTGACTGAGCCACCCAGGTGCCCCAGTATCTTTCATTTTAAAAAATGTATATTGCTAGAGTAAAATATATGATTTTTCACATTGAGTGATAAGACTAGAAACAGCTACACATCAAGTTTAGGTCAAACTTGATCACCAAATGAATGATAAATATATATATATATATATTTTGTTTTACAACTATTTGGGTTTGAGATTGCAGCTCAAGGTGGTGTGGACACTAAATAGTTTCTTATCACTTGTAAGATCAGAAACAAAGAAAGAATGACCACTAGTATCACTGCTTTTCAACCTAATCCAGAACATTCTAGCAATGTAATAAAACCAGAAAATGAAATAAAAGACATTTTGTTTGCAAAGAGAGAAATAAAAAACTTCATTCACAGAAAATGTGATTTTGTATATAAAAAATGTTACAGAATTAACAAGGCAATGTCTTGGAATACAATAACAATTATTAAAAATATTTCTATATACTAGCAGTAAACAAATCACAATTAAAATTATTTCAACTACATTGAAAGGATGAAGTACATAAGAATAAATTTAATAGAAGAAGAGCAAGAGTTAAACATCAAAATCTACAAACCATTGCTAAAATATTATCAAATACAAAATAAAAAGATAAATATATACCTGAATTGGAAGATGCAACTGTGGTGGGATATCAACTCTCTATAAACTTATCTATTGACTTAATATAATCCTTATCAAAATTCCGTATGATTAATCAAATGAAAAAAAAATCAAACAAGTGGATCCAAAATTCCTATGAAATTTCAAATTTTGATTAAATACACTACCAAATTTCAAGACCTACTACAATGTGGTAATCAAATGTGGCACTGGCATAAGTATAAACATGTATATCAATGGTACAGAATTGAAATACAGAAATAAATGCTTAAATGTATGGTTACTTTATTTGGTCAAACATACAAAGGCAATTCAATAGAGAAGGGCAATTTTTTCAACAAATGATTCTCTAACAGTTATATAACCATATGTAAAAGGACTAATTTAGAACCTTACCTCATGCCATACACAAAAATTAATTAAAAATGGACTACTGTGCAAAAAAGAGTTAACATCAGAAGCCTGAGACTGCTATCTTTAGAAAGGCATGCTTGCAAAACTGAAGCAGTAATCAAAAAACTCCCAACAAAGTCCAAGACTAGATGGATTCACAGGTGAATTATACTAAACATTTAAAGAAGAGTTAATTATCTCTTCTCGAACTATACCTCACCCCAAAAAGAGGAAGCAAAGCGTCCCAGGTCATTCTACAAGTCTAGTATTACCCTGATACCAAAACCAGACAAAGACACCACAAAAAAAGAAAATGACAACCACTATCCCTGATAAACACAAATGCAAAAATCCTCAGCAAAACACTGGCAAATTTAGTTCCCAGAGGTGGGGGGGGGGGTAGGGTTAAATGGATAAAGGGCGTCTAAAGGTAAAAAGTTATAAAATAAGCCCTTGGGATATAGAGGACAGCACAGTGACTATAGTTAATAGTGTATTGCATAACTGCAACTTGCTAAGACAGTAGATATTAAAAGATCTTATCAGAGGAAAAAATTTTAAATTATGCATGGTAACAGATACTAGCTAAACTTATTGTGGTGATCATTGCACAATATATACAAATATTTAATCATTACATTTTAAACCTGAAACTAATGTAATGTTATATGCATTACACCTCGATAAGGAACTATGAAAATCCAAATTTATCATGACCCAAGACTTTTCAGCTTTTGTAGATTTTGCACTATATGTATATGTGGGTATAACACTGAATTTCAACTAAAATCATCTGTATGTTTATTCATATTGGAAAAATGTGTAAAATCATAATACATTCTTATTTTGAAAAATTTCAATTTCAACATACATTTTGTATATGTCTATTTAGGTAACAAATAAGTTTTCCTTTCCTTAAGCTTCAAATTGAGCTCATTCATATGCACTGTGATATCTGTGAGAAAAGAAAACAGACTGCCATTTTTTTCTTTATTATTAAATATCTGGCAGACATTCCTTGGTTTCAAAAAAAGTCTGCAATTGGAATTAACAGTACAGTAAATCTTTTTTAAAAAAATTCTTCTATGTTGAACCAAAGTCAATTGGCAAAGAATACAAGATTATTGAATTCATTGTCTTCTATTTCTTCTGCAAGTTCCATAAACTGTTAATGATTCATAGCATCTGTCATATGGACTGAACAATTTTCACAACTGTATCCATGACAATTTTAAGAGATTGCTTCAAAAACTAAGCACAAATATTTTCAATATGCAAATGCAGTGGAACAGAGCAATAAGGAAAACATTAGTCCCTTCTTTTAACGTTCCAATAATTATTTATATTTTTGACCTGATATAGCTGGAGCACCATCTGCCAAGATAAAACTAATTCTCTCATATCTAGCTCAAATTCTTTAACAAAAATAAAATACTAAAAGATAACTCCACCACAAATTCATTTTTTCAGACGGAAAAATGACAATTCTTTTTGAGTTGGAAGTCTTTTGGTGCATAATTTACTCATACTAAATACACAATGTATATTATAGCTCATCTAAAGCTAAAGAAACTATTTATATTGTTTCAATTCTCAATCCAGTCATCTTTAGTTCTTTTTTTTTTAATCACTTAAGATTTTTAATTATTTAGAGAGAAAACACATGCAGATGGTGGGGAGGGGCAAAATGAGAGGAAAAGAATCTCAAGCAGATTCCCCACTTAGTAGGAGCTTGAGGTGGGTTTGATCTCACAAACCTGAGGTCGTGACCTGAGTGGAAATCCAGAGTCAGCCACTTAACCAACTGAGCCACCCAGATGCCCTTTAGGTCTCTTTGCAATGGACTGGTATTTTACATATGGTTGTTTGGTGACAAAATTAAAGATCAAACACTTACTTGTAGGCTATCTTTCTAGTACTTCCTCAAAATTTTCTAACAAAATTTAAATAACTGATTTAGTCATTTATTTTACTATCTAAAAATGGTCTTTTTCTATGAGAATAGTACACATTTTATACCTGAATGAAAGAGGGCTCTCATGAGAAATCAAATCTGCAGGTATTAAGGCATTTCTCATTCATTTCACTTCCAGGAACACTATGATTGACTAGCCAACATTTTAGGTCTATGCAAATGAGACTGTTCTGATTGAGGCTCTGACTCTGCCAACTACTATACTATGGTAACTGTTTAGCGCAACCACTTGGTCCTTGCCAACATGGGTCCCAATTACTCTCGCTGAACTTAAGTTTCCCAATTCAGTAATCACAGCTCCTACTGTAAGGTCTGGCCTACAGAGAAGATTGATCACAGTGTTCTTCAAGGATGCTAGGGTTCAACTCACAAACTCATTTCTCACAGTGGTGGTTAAAAGCTTGCCTTCCAGACATTTCACTTTGTGGCTAGTCTTCTGTTTCAGTCTCCTAAGACTTTGAATTCTTTTGCCAACATTAAACCAGGGCAGGTCTGATCTTTCCAATTAGCTCGCTGTGGGCCACTGTTTGGTCCATGTTTCAACCAAGCAACCAAATTGTTTGAGCCCTTTCTAATTTCCTCGGCTGCAACATTAAATGAAGAATCTCTACCTGAGCCCATATAAATAATTCAATCTAATCCAACTGCGTGTTCCTTCCACCATTATCTCAAGCCTTTAGTAACTGTTTCCACCTAGTTTCCTTGGATTTCTGTCTGTAGAAGTTAGAAAATTGTAGTAGTACCTTTGAACTGTAACACACCCCATCATGGGTCACACTTTATACCTCACCTTTAGGATTCTGCTATAGAAAAGCATAGCAGAATAGCATGGCATTCTGCATAGCAGAATGACTTGAACTTAGTTACAGTCCTAAAAACATGAAAGGGAGGTAATAGGTGGGATTTGAAAACAATGAGTATTGTCTTCCATGGAAACTGTGTCTGGGGAGCCATTACAGTGTTTGAGGCAAGAAGTAAAACCCTTCAGACTGGGATGCTACTACCAGTGAGGGTGGAGAAACCACTATCTGTGGGAATGGGGATTGTGTATGTACTAGGGGAAGAGAGACCTCTTCTACGACAAAGATGACTAATCAGAATTTAGGGCTTCAATGTCCCTAGCCCCACCAAGATTTCCCTCATGTTCCCATTCCAACGTACATGGCCTCATTCTTTCCCAAAGCTGCCCTTGATTTTCTCTCAATTTTTTTTCTTCCAGTTTTTATGGTTTCTGATAAAATATTAGCTTTCATATAACTTACCCCTGTGAATAAGGTTATTCATTTTTTGAATATAAAATTTTTTTTTCCTCTGGAAGCCTTTAAGTTCTGCTATTTGCTATGATTTTTATCTTTTCCATTATAACATACCTATATATAGTTTTTTTTAATGAAACTTTTCTTGTGTTAACTGATCTGTTGATTGATGACTTTCATCTATTTTGGAAATCACTCTGCCATCATCTTCTCCTATATTTCATATGTTCTATTTTCTCTATTCTCCTGAGACTTGAATTATGAGCATCTTAAACCACTTTATATTCTCCAGAAGACTGTTGATGCTTTGTTCTTTTTTAAACTAATTTTTTCTCTTAGGGATTCAATTTGATCATTTTTTATTGGCCTGTATTTAGTTTTCTATTGCTCTCTTATATCAAGAATTCTCTTTAGGACATTTTTGTTAGTTTACATACTTCCTGGAATGTTCTCTCTTTTCATTCATATCATTCATTCATATCACTTATACATCCCACTAGATCCCTTCACATGTTATCAGAAGAATTTTAAGATCTATAACTGATCCTCTCAACTCCTGGAATATCTTTGAGATCATGACCTGACTGAAATCAAAAGTGAGACACCCAACTGACTGAGCTACACAGGCAACCTTCATATGACCATTTTAAACAAGCTGTTCTTTTGTTATGCTTTTTCTTTATGGTTTCTTAGAAAAGTCCCCTAACCACTTGGGCATTCATGAATTCCATTCAATAAGTTTTATGACAGTTGAATCAGAACCTTCTTTTTATAACATCCTACAATAAAAGGTTAGATAGTATTATATTCATCTTTGACACTATAGCATTTATCACTAAGTCTCATGACATAGAGAATGCATTCAAAAAGTGTTACTAGAATTCAAAAGTTAACATAAATATTAGGTCAAGCAGCATATCAATCCAAGGGAAAAGATCATGAATGACTAGATCTATTATAATCTCTTCTACATAACTGTCACTAAATTAGATTTTAATAGAGTTTCATTTTTAGGTATATTTTATTGATAAGATAATAAGGAAGCAGAAATGAAATACTCAACAAGTAGTTTGGAAAAGTAGGATGGAAGTTGGTAGAAAAATCATGATTGATAATAAAGATTCCTGGATCAATGAGTGCAAAATCAAGTATGTGAGAGGGGTTGTTTTATCCAAGGAAGTAGGTAGAGCAACAATTTTAGGTTCTTAGTAAGTGTTCACATATTGAGGCCAAAATACAAAAAAAGAAAAAACAAGTGCCAGGAAGGCCAGGGCAGCAGAATATCATAGAAGACAAGAAGAATCACTTATAGCTGCCATATTTATATTCTTGAAATGTCACTGACACTTACTTGAGTTGTTCTTCCATTTATAAGTTCAACCTTTCTGTTGAGTGAATTCATTGTTTTTAACAAAGTATTTTAATGAAATAATGTCAATGGCCCCATTTTAGCTTTTTCTTAAATTACAGCAAAGTATGCAGAATTAATAAAATTTTAAAATTATGCATGATCAAGTTCATCCTCAATTTGGAATAGCTCAATTATAATGAATGGAAATGTAGACTGTTGATCAGCAATGGCATTCTTAAATTGTTGAACTGAGTTTTTTTATTATATTCCACATGTAAAAATATTTTAATGCTTTCAACAAAAGTCTAGCTTCTCTATATATACCAATGTGCAAACCCTCAGAACTGAAAAGGTTTGCATTATATGCACAAAAATAGCAAAAACAATGATCCCCTTTACAAAACTCTTTACAAAAGCTCTTCTTTATCTCTTAGAATGAAACTAGCTTTACTTCAGGAGGCTTAAAAGCATTCTTAAACAGTATTCAAACCTACTAATAGTATACATCCCACCTTGCCCATTAGGACTTTCTTAGAGAATAATCTTGAGATGAAAATATAGTGGAAATTTGTCTTTTTACTTTCTTTCTTATCTGTGCCTCACTTCTGAAATGCAATGGAAGTTTTAACTTTTTCCCTATCAGGCACCTGCCACAGGGATTAGAATTTGAAAAAGTGAGGAGGCAGTCCTAGTAGATAGGAATCAACAAAAGGTTTTTCTTTCTTTCTTTTCTTTTCTTTTTTTTTTTTTTTTGAACGGAATTCAACAAGAGCTGATTTTTCATTTGGGGTTTGCAGCTCTAGTATGCTGGTTCCCAAACTAATAGTGCAATTCAGTAGATCAGTCTTAATGCAGATATGTAAAGAGTGTGGTCATTTATAATAGGCGATGAGCTGCCCCAGACATTTGGATATCAGAAGCAATAGTGCTCAGTGATTGAGATGGAAAATGGAGGTCTCATCGAAAAGAAAATCAAGCAGTTCATTAATTTATGCCCTTTTAAACCCATAAATGCTTTGTAATTCCTAGATTTTAGGGAAGTTTTAAAAGTCTGGTCTAAAATGCCACAGGCACATTAGCAGAAACATTTAAAGCTGTTAGAGGCTTCCAGCAGATTGTATTATTTATTATGTGCAGGCTCTAGAGGCTAAGAGCAGCTGAAAGGATTGCAGTGCCAACAGCTGAAAATGAAGATTCTCTAAATAAAGGGCCGGTTGCCATTTAGCCTGGTGTGCAAAGAACCAAATATACAGTGGGACTCCTATGAAAACAAAAATGAGTCCTACTACCATTGTGTAACTGAAAGTAGAAATGTTTGTATGTTATTTAATCAAAGGTGTTATTAAAAATAGATGCTTCTTTCTCCTCATGAATGGACTATGATGCACAAATAAGGAGCTGACAAAATATGAGAGCACATTTTCGATTACAAAGCATTTTGCAAAATATATGTTTTAATTATCTTTATTAATATGACACATATAAAATAAATGCCATTCAGATTTATTTGGTACAGATGTGTCCTATAAATTCTTAGCAAGCTTCCAGACTGATTTCCTTTCAAAAATGGAAAACTGCTTTTAGTCTGCATAAGCCCTCACTTCACTAGATTGAGTTGACACTGTGGCACAAAAGTGTATGCAAGAAATAAAGAAAATATGGTTCCCAATTTTCAATTAGCTCAACACTCTGTTTAGGCTCACATGGAAAATCTGAGTGGCTAATCTGTGCTGATATTTTTTTACTAATGAAACTGCATCTCGTAGAACAGAGAGAAAAAAAAATTGAATAGAAATAATTGAAAGGTTTATGGTCCAACTCTTGATGTCTCTGGAAGAAGCCCCCAACAAACTTGTTCTTAAGAGTTATACTGAAAAATATGAGTTCACTGACAACAATGTCTAGATTGAGGATTTGGTCATAAGTAAAATGCACATGCTTCCAACCCCCACATTTCCAGTTCAACAGAAAGTCCATTCTAGCTCCATTATATTTAGAAATACTTACAGTCTCAAAAATATGTGTGCCCTTGGGTGTGCCTTAGGGGAAGGGTATCTGGGGAGGAAGTGGACCCACAAGCTGGGCAGGAAGACAGGGAAGGAGACTGGGGTAGTTGAAAAGAGCAATTCTAGTTATCCCAGAATTTTATGAGAGTGGGCCTCAGATGGATGCCATTTGGGCCCAGGAAATGCCACAGCTGCTGCTGTTGGAGGGAGCCAATGTGGCAGCTGCTTCAAACCAAGTCTGGAGGGACAACTTCCACATTGCTTAAGCCAGTTCACTGTGGACTCTGAGGGAGAACTATTACACCACCTAGTATAACAAAGTCAAGGGTGTTCTATCACCATAAGGATCTGGGTTCTTTTCATGGTTATGGACTTTTAATTCTTTCCGCAGCTCTGCAATGATGAAAATGGGATTTTTCACAAAGATACTGATGCTTAAGCTTCACAGTTTCTCAGTAGCACGTTTCTGGGTTTTGTGATGCTTACAGTTATTTATCATTTTAAAAAATTATAAGTGCTTTTCTTATTTACATGAAGTATTTATTTTCATACACATTTGTATTGTTTTCCTTAAAAGGTATCGCCAAATTGGAATAATATTGCTTAGAAAGCAAGAGAACTGTCTAAGGCAAGAAAAACAAACTGTACTTTCACTGAAGACTATGTCTGAATTTGACTTATTGGGGCAAATTCCCTACTCCTGTGTATCTCCTATCTCAGATACCATGTAGACTCTGGTCTCAGCCATAGTGTTCAAGGACAAATTAATGCTTTTTGTTTTTTGGTAATAAGAACTCCATGCCAAATTGACAAACTCTATGTTCAAATTTAGTCACACAACCACCAGGAGGATATTTGATCTAGTTTCACCTATCTTTGTAAACCCTTAATTAGTGATTTTTGTTTTGTTTTGTTTTAAATCATTAGCTGTGTCCAGTGGTTTCCTTCAAAGATCTCGCCAGTGATTAAAATGTATTTTCATTCAAAGTACAGACTGAATATCTGGAGAAACCATACCTCTGCCCCAGTGAATTAGTTTCCTGGGGAATTACAAAAAATGATTTATATGATTATATAAATCCAATTATATGAATGTATCACCTCTCCAAGTATAGACCTGGGAGCATATCTGGAAACTATTACTTAACTGAACATCAAGTTTCCTAAAGGAACACTTCTTAAAGGAGTCTAAATTTCTCCAAGTAAGCCAGATCAGTAAAAGACACAGGCCTGAACTATAAAGCATTGGTCCCTGGTGGAACTGTCTTTATGTAATTGGGCTGTGGTGCGTGGAGATAAGGATAATTGTCAATAATAGGAATGTTCCCGGGGATGTTATTTCTTGATTAAAATGGGATCTTACTTCTGAAGATAACTGGGAAGTTTCTCTAGTCTTATTATGAGAAATAGTCATAATTCTTTCTGGTCTTATTATGAGTAATAGTCACATTCCTTAGAAATAAACTTTTAATTATCATTTGGGTTAGTAAATGACAAAAAAGACCATTTTACTCTCTTTATGGTGACTTCCACTAATGGCAAACTCATGGCTCATTCTTGCAGGTTATATACCTGTTATTTCATCGTATGTGTTTGTGTATCAGTCCCACTTCTATCCATTTGTTTTCCCTTTGCTTTCTCTTTAGTACCTTCTAAAAATGTTATCCTATTTTTTGAAAGCTACAGGAAAGGTCTTTTTAGAAAAAGAAATTAGCATATCCACTTACATTCCAATATAAACAACGAAAAGTTTAACATGTAGAAAGTTGTACAAAATCTTGAGAAAGGTAAACAGAACAATGATCCATACAGGACATGGCCAAATATAGAGAAAAAATTTGTGTCTGACTTTAAAGATTAACTGATTCAGCACCTGACAAGTAGTAATCCCTTGATCCTAATAATGACGATAAAAGATATATAATCT
Organism: Lontra canadensis; assembly: GCF_010015895.1. Taxonomy (NCBI): domain Eukaryota; kingdom Metazoa; phylum Chordata; class Mammalia; order Carnivora; family Mustelidae; genus Lontra; species Lontra canadensis. The sequence goes on along the minus strand of NW_022631013.1, from coordinate 6,676,352 downwards.
AGGTGGAGAAAGAAGACATCTGCATTAAAAATAAATTACCAAATATCATATCAAAGCCATTAGATTATAAATGGGCTAATATAAGTTATTCTGGAAAGGTAAATTGATACAAGGGATTTCTCAAAAAAATGAAGAGTGTCTCATTTCCTCTGTATTTGAACAATTGTTTGTAGTATGTATTGTCATATCCAATATGCTAAGTATTTTTAAGGGCATACTGGGACAGTGATGAGCAAAATCTGTATCCTCATGGAGATACACATAATCTGTATCCTCATGGAGTTTTGAGTGTGCTTACATACACAGAAACACACATCAAATAATGACACAAATTCATTATTATACAATAAACAGCATGGAGTAACTTTTAAGGGCCAACTACTAAGGAAAAGCTCTAGGGTACAGACAATTTTCTATCCTCATGGGACTTTCATTTTAATGGGATAGATGAAAAATATTTAAATTTAATGAGGAATAAACAAGTACAATAATTGAATCAAAATTAGGCGATAGAGACTGGTAGGGCAGGATATTCTATTTTAGATATGGTAACAGAAAAGAATATATTTTTCTTCTACTAGTTTAGAAATTTCTTGGCTTTAGAGTATTCATTGACTTTTTAAGCACATAGCAGCATGAATGAGTCTTAATGTTGAATTGAGGTGGGAGGAGACTGAGAAATAGACCGAAATTGCTTTTTATTTTTAAAATATTAATTTTTTAATAACAATTTTATTTTCATAAAACGTCATTTATGGATATGTAGTATCTATAAATACTATAATGGTAATGGGGTAAGCTTTTACAAAACTTTGAATCTAACGTAATTCTAAGTAGAGCCCTCAACAAAAGGTAGAAGTTACTCAACAAAAAATTCCTAATGAATGAAGATTAAGAATTAACATTTCCACAACATGGCTATTTTAAAATTATTTTAAATGGACTTAGGCTATGCAGAACTACATTATTCATAATCTTTACCTATGTCACACTGTCATCATTAATCCACCTATAGTCCTCTTCTAGTGACTTTTATTTTATACTTTGCCTAGCAAGCTATAGTTTACAAAATCACATTCTCTTTTCAAAATAACTCTAAGAGAAACATGTATTATTTCTATTAAAAGGTATAGTAATGGACTTCAGTATGCTAAGTAACTAGTAAAGCTGCCCAACTAGGAAATAACATATTGCAGACTGCTTCTAATTCTTGTGTTCCTTCCACTACATACAGTAGTCCACCCCTGGGTTTCAGTGAGATCCTGGTAGGTGGCTGAGGCTTATTTAATATTGAGATCAATGAGGTTTCCATCAGTGTTTACATAGGTTGCCAGCAGAAATTATGAAACCAGAAAAGAAAAACGGTGACAGCCTGAGGAAGACAAAATAGAGATGGATCTAAAGACAAAAGGGGCGGGGGGGTGCAAGAGTTGGAAAGTGATACTAAGATTGCAGAGAACAGATAAGTGGGAGACAACAGGGTTATGGGTGTGGGATTCTCATCAGAAACAGCACTTGAAAGTCAAGAGCAGGCAGCTCTCCAGCCCCTTAAGCAGATGTGGTCTCCTAGGGGAAGTCAGAATTTAGTTAAAGTGAAGAGGTGGAGGACAGAAGATAGTAAATGATGTGCGCAAACAAGGTTAACATCTGCAGATTTTCTTTAAGATTTGTGATTTTGCAAACATCTCAACTGCTCAGAAATTCCAAAGCACTTTAAAAGAAAGCTGGATTTAAGTGGATGCTACCAAGTTGAATGGTTTCTGTGCAAGATAAAATAAAATCAATCAATTAAAGGAAAAAGCTCTAGGAATAAAGACCATCTAAAGAATCTTGGACCCATGAACACAGGTACCAGTAGAGGAGCATGAAAATGGAAACTGAACTGTTTCTCGGGTGGAGAAAAATTAGAGTTGGTTAGGTATCTAAATGGAAGTAGGTATCAAGTGAATCCAAAACTTCTCTCCTGACTATGCATACTGATTCCTTTTCATGAGAGTATTTTCTGAATCGAAATGGTCACTTTGCAGTTTCTTCTCCACTTAGACTTCATTTCTTTCCTAAACCCTCTCATGTGGTATATGAATACTGGAGTCAGAGAATAAACTTTCTTCTTTTCATATCTGTTTATCTCTTTTGCATTTAATATCTTCAGGGAGAAAAATGGAAAATTTTCATTCATTGGACAGTCTCTAGCTGTCAAGTGCTGTAGACATAATCTCATTCACCTGTTACTTAATCTGTTCAAAACCTAGTTTTCTCTACTATAAAATACAGAAAATAAACTATATTTAATTCCTATTATTGTGATGATCATGAGATAATGGTATAAACTGATTAAACCAATGTCTGGTCTTTATAACTTAACCGATATGATCTTTTTAATGAAAGGTTATTTACTATTATAGATTATAGCACAGATTCTGGAAACTTCTTGCTTAGGTTCAAATGCTTACTCTTTTACTTACTAGCTGGGTGATCTCGGGTACCTTACTAAGCCACTATAACTCAGCCCTCTCATCTCTAAAATGGAAATAAAATTAGAGTTGACTTCATAAGACTGTTCAGTCTATTAAATTAGTTATTATACATACAGCACTTAAACCAATGCTTGGTACAAGTTAAGTGCCAAATAAGTATCAAATCTTATTTGTGAGGGCAGTAATGGTGATTGTATGCATAAGTAATGATTCTTAATTTTTTGGTATGCTATAGAATGCCCTCTCCTAACTTGATGACTTTTAGGAACCCTTCCCCAGGAAAGAATTATATTTATAACTGAATTCACACAAAATTTTTCATGTTATTTAAACATTTGTGAACTTTTGAACCCTATCTGTGGATCACAGGTTATGAACCCCAAGTTTGAGCAATATTTTTTATAAATTAATTTATAAAAAAGTAAAAAGGACAAGGACATGTTTTCCTTATGCTGTGTATTATGAAATACTGTGGGAAATATTTCCCTTCCGTGTTAAGACATTTATTTTGGGGAAAAAATAAATATAAGATAACATGAAAAGGTTTGCAGTTGATGTCATCTACAAAAAATGTCTGTCAAATTTCTCAGTTGCTAAATTTCTGAAATGTAGTTTTACTGAGGAAAAGAATGGCATGGCTCGGCATGACAAAAATAATACATGAACTCTATTCTTCAAAACATCCAACACCTGCCAAAGTAAACAACATGAATACTGGGATTTTGCCAGCATTAAGTTACTCGAAATGGGGTACAAATCTCTGAGTCTCCCAGTATTTAGGTAGTGAAATTTTTTTTTGAAGATTTTATTTATTTATTTGACAGACAGAGATCACAAGGAGGCAGAAAGTCAGGCAGAGAGAGAGGGGGAAGCAGGCTCCCTGCTGAGCAGAGAGCCCGATGTGGGGCTCGATCCCAGGATCCTGAGATCATGATCTGAGCTGAAGGCAGAGGCTTAACCCACTGAGCCACCCAGGTGCCCCAGGTAGTGAAATTTTTACATCACTATTATATTTAAGAACAAATTCTTCATCTGCTTTCTCAGAGAAATAAGAATTTATTTTTAATATTGTTATGATGTGAACAAGCAACAGCCATTATTCCATTCCATTATTTCCATTCCATTATTTAAAACCTCAAGATACTAGGATTTGGCTATAGTTCAAAACACACATTACAATTTGCACCTTGAATTAAACTATGTTTTTTAAAACAGTGTGTTTTGCAGAAGACAGTAAAATTTTTAATTAGCTTTTAATTTGACATTTCCTTATATAGCTTACACAGTAAGTAGAAAATCTTGTCTTCCTTTGATAAGTGAGAAACGAAAATATTTTCTCTAAGAGAAAAACTGCATAGCACCAAGAGTGAGAATGATCTGTGAAATCAAAGTGGATGGTGACTGTGGATTGGTCGAAGTCCATGTTTGGCACATGAGGGCTTTAATTTAAATTCCTAATTAAACTGTTGAAATGGTTCTAGACTCATAAAGCATGTGTTATTCGTTGTCTCCTGTTATCCGTCTATCATTTCTGTTTCCCTTATCCTCCATTTGGAAGCCCTTCTCCATCAGAGATAACATTCAATTCCCCACTCAGAGGACCACTACTCCTTGTCATGCATTGGCCAGGTGCGCCCCACAGCCTCAAATCATTCCTTACTTGGCAAAATACTCATTTTTCTTCAATACTCAGTTCAACTAATTATCATTAAGTTACTAATAAATAATAGCATATTACCACCTCACTAGCTTACTAAAATGTAAATAATCGTGTTTATATAATAATGTATGTAATGCTAAACTATCTCCTGGGATATGGTTGTAAATGAGTTACTCTACTTACAACACTTAAAATAATGCCTGATATAGAGGAGAAGCTCAATACATGCTGGATATTATTATTATTGTATATAATAGATTGCTGTGGAACAAAATAATGGAAGTTATAGTTTAAAAGCTCACTCCAATTAGAATGTAATTTAAGTTACAGTTCAAAATGATGATTGCTGTCAATGATATTTATAGATTTTTATTTCATTCATACATATCACCTTAGATATGTATGGTCATAAGAAATGAAATAGAGCAAGTGCTAGTAGTCTAATGTATACTCTTTTATGAAAGAAATAATGAAGAGAAAAAAATCTGATTTAAAAAGGAATTGACATTTTAGCAATTAGTGCTTTCTGAAAGTAAAATGCACTGCTTGTGATGCAAGAGGATCTTTTTAATGATAAACAGAACCTAGAAAACAGATGCAAAGGATATTTTATGGAGAAATGACATTAGATGACAACTAGAGTACTCTTCAGCTCTTCCTTGCTGTTTCTAACAAAGTATTTATATCTAAAAGCATATTACATCATCAATCAGATCAATACATATTTGTTGAGGGGCTCCTATGTGCCTGGTGCACTGAGCAAGACAATGTGGGTGAAATGATAAGCCAAATGGATTGGTTCTCTGTTTCAATGTTGCATTACATCTTGAATAAATAACAACATGTCTTATGTGGTTGTAAATTTCTTCAATTATTACAAGATTGTAACACACTAAACCAGCTTTTGAGGATGACATTTCAGAGAAGGTAGTCTATACAGTCTACATAGTCTATACAGTCTATACATTTCAGAGAAGGTAGAGCTTGTGCCTTCTGTCAAAAGCATTAGCCTTTTGAAGAGAAATATGGAATTCAAGACCATCTTTAAACATTAGAAATTGCCTGGAGAAAGCTCTAGAGTAAAAAAGAAACAATAGGTTTACTAAGAACTGGAAGCAGGGCATTCTCTAGCAAAGCTGGAACTGCAAAGGTTGAGATTAATATGCACTTGATCTTAGCTAAAAGGCCGAGAAGCGCTGAGATTAGTCTGATGAGGCAAGCAGTATGATCCGATTATGGAGAACTGTAGGCCACATTACCAATCTTCCAAAGAGTTTCCAGCTTTTCTGACTGGAGAATGCACCCTAGCTTTAGAACAGGTCTCTTGGCTAATAAAATATTAAAATATCCTATCATGCTAACTCAGAAGCACAGGAACTGGAAAGAGTAGGATCGCAAATTAGGGAGCAACAAAGCATTTAAAGGGGCTAAAGGAGGTGAAGTCAAGGAGGAAAGATGCACTATTTTGATTGAAGTCATAGTACAAAAATAAAAATGGTGATGGATGTATCTCACGTTAAGTCTCCAGTTTTTCTGATACATCAAAAGGAAATGCCTATTCTCCATAGCATCCTTATAATCTCTCTCTCTCTCTCTCTCTCTCTTTCTCACACAGAAAAAAAACAAGTAGAAAAGCTTTGGTAAACTTATCCCAAGGAACTAAAGTCAAAGCCTGAAAGCACCAAAATATCTTAATATGATTTCTTGCACAATGACTGTGAAGAAAACTCTCACAGGATAAGAGCAAAACAGATTTACAACAAATGCTGTACATAACTAAATCCCCAAAATGATGAAACTTGACATTTTCATGTCAGAAATGAGTTGGAGTTATGAGCTACATTTTAAAACGTATCCTTTCCTTGTGTCCCCTTTTTTGCAGCTTGTTAGATTTGCGTTCAGTTATATGCAGATGAAAAGGTGACCAAGCTCGCAAATAGTAGTTTTTGGTCTCTATCGATCTATTGACTTTTGGTTTCTGTGTCAATGCAATAAATTTGAAATAAAAATTTGAAATAAATTTGAAATAAAATTTAAAATAAATTTGAAAAATAAATTTGAAATAAAAATAATAATTTCATAAATCTTACAGTAATAGTAACTTTTTAATTCAACCTTTCAAAGGACATTTAATACATTAATTAAGCTTCAAGTCACCCAGTATTTGTACTCTGCACATTTCACAGATGGTTAAGTCTTATTACTGAGATGTTAAGCGATTTTCAAAAGTAGTCTGTAATTGAAGAAGTTGAAAATAAAAATCTTGATGTGTGCTTGTACTAACCCCTGGACATCTTGTACTCTGAAAAATGGCCTATTAGCCAGAAAGAATTTGCTTTTCTTCCACTTCTTCATGGAATAAAGTAAGACCTTTATTCTTATGCTGTAAGAAATTGGGGAATAAGTTCAATATCACATCTACTGACCATAAAGTATGTTCAGTAAAACAAATACTTTACAAATATTAAAATAATATCTGTTCAGTTGGTGAAATAGGTGATGGGGATTAAAGAGTACACTTACCACGATGAGCACTGAGTAATATATAGAATTGTTGAATCACTTTACTGTATACCTGAAACTAATGTAACACTGTATGTTAACCATATTGGAATTAAAAATAAAAGAAAGAGGAAAAGTTTAAAAAAAATAGTATCTACTCATTGACAACTAAAAACATTACAGAAAAATGTCAATAATTTATCTAATTTTTGGTTCTAGAAGAAAGAGAATTATGTTGGTTTCTCATAGTGTTTTCTGAATTGGCAAAATACAGCCTTTGGTTTGTTGAACACTGGCCAAAGGTAAGTGTAAGAAGGGCAATTTCATAGAATCCTGTACTTTGCAAAGGCATAATATGCTCCACATATGTAACATATTATTTCTATTAAAAATGTTATTGATTACTTTGAAATCTTAAAATAGATTACTGTCAACTGAGTTGGAAGCTGTTTAGAGAAAATGTTAAATATTCTAATGGAAAATGGGTAAATGATATAATGGACAAATCACCAAAGAAAATACAAATAGCCAATAGGCATGTGAAAAAAGGTAGTTCAAATAGTGAGATCGTTGGGGCGCCTGGGTGGCTCAGTAGGTTAAAGCCTCTGCCTTTGGCTCAGATCATGATCCCAGGGTCCTGGAATCCAGCCCCGCATTGGGCTCTCTGCTCAGTGGGGAGCCTGCTTCCCCCGTCTCTCTCTCTGCCTGCCTCTCTGCTACTTATGATCTCTTTCTGTCAAATAAATAAATACATAAAATATTTTTAAAAAATAGTGAGTTCACTTATTAAGTTAATGAAATAAATGCATTATGTATAGAAAGTTTTATGTGAAGAACATATTTTATTAATAATACTGAGTGTTCTTCCAATATATGGATATGTAGGACAATTTATATACTCCTGGCAGAACTCCGAGTTGGTACCATAACTCTTGAGAGCAATTTTCAGGATATTTTGAAAAAAGTCTTAGAAATATGCCCGGTTTGTGAGCTAACATTTCTCTGTCTAATTATGTATCCTAATAATATGGGTTTATATAAAGAAAAATCTGAAAGACTATTTATTGCATGCCTGTTGCCACAGTAAAACTAGAAAACTAATTAAATATCCAACAATAATTTCTTTAGAAGTGATGGTGTTTCCACACATTTCCCTTTTATATTATAAAAAATAAAAATGATGCTATGCAAGAATATTTAATGATATGGTAAAATGCTCACAATAGAATATTTTAAAAAGCATATTACAAACAACATTTACTACAAGCATGAGAAGAGAATGTGTACACCTTAATAGCGGTCATCCCTGTGTGAAAATTAATGACACTTTTTTAAATTTTTGAGTTTTTGCTTTCTGAATTTTCTTTTTTTCCCCATAATGGTCTTATATTATTTTTAAAGTTTTTAATAAGCCATTTTTTTCTTTTACATTATTTTTCAGACTTGATGCTCTCAAGAAACCCTTAATTTTATTTTTTATTCATATTTTTTCAACTTCTTCTTTTGCAATTATTATAGATTCATCGGAAGTTGCAAATAAATGTACAGGGAGGCCCCCTGAGTCATTCTATCAAGCTCTTCCAATGTTAATATCTTTCAAAATTCTAGTACAATATCAAAACCAGAAAACTGATATTAGCACAAGCCACAAGAGTTAGATTTCATCAGCTATGTTTGTATCATCTCTGCATATGTTTGTGTGTGTGTAGCTCGATGCAGTTTTATCACATGTAGCTTTGCATAACTATAACCACTATGAAGATAAAGTATAATATTATTCATTACACTTCTCCATGTTACCCTTTTATAACCATGCAATCCCCATCCCCTGTCATTTGCCATTTACTAATCAGTATCCATCTCCATTCTTTTATTTCACAAATGTCATATAAATAAAATCACACATTATATAACCTTTTGAGATTGGCATTTTTCACTCAATTACAATTTCCTTGATGTTATAACAAGTTGTTGCATACACCAACACTTTATTATTTTCCATTGCTGAGTAATATTCCATGGTATGGATTCATACTGGTTTGTTTAACCATTCACCACAGGACAGGTGAGCAGGTTCCGGTTTAAGGCTACTACAAATATGCCTGCTTTGAACTTTTGTGTACAGGTTTCTACATGAAAATGAGTTTTCATTTCTCTGGGATAAATGTTGAAGGGCAAAACTGTGAGATCTTATGTCAAACTATTTGCCCATGTGATTCTATCATTCAGCATTTCCACCAATAATCAAATTTCTCCAACTCTGAAACAAAGAACAAAGACAGAAGACCTACAATATCTGATTTCAAAACTTACTGTAAAGACAGTGATCAAAACAATATAGTTGTAGCATAAGGATAGGTTTATACATAAATGGAAGAGAACTAAGAATTCAGAAATTAACCCTTACTTTTTGATCAATTGGTTTTCAACAAAGATACCAAAACATTAAATTTATGAAGAGTCCTTTCATTAAATAGTTCTGAATAGCTACACACACACACACACACACACACACACACACACACACATTTCTCTTACCATACACAAAAATTAACTCGAAGTAGATCATAAACATTGATCTAAGAATTAAAACTATACAACTTTTGAACAAAAACAATGGGTAAAAATCTTTCTGACCTTGATTGACTCTAGGCAGAGTTCCTAGGTAGAACTAAAACAATAGTGATTTAAAAAATGAAAGCTTGGACCTCCTAAGAATTATAAATCTTTTATTTCATTTCAAAACACACCATTTAAAATGAACAACAGGGGCACCCAGGTGGCTCAGCTGGTTTAGCAGATGCCTTAGGCTCAGGTCATGATCCCAGGGTTCTGGGATCAAACCCCCTGCTCAGTGGGGAGCCTGCTTCTCCCTCTACCTGCCTCTCCTCCTGCTTGGGCTGTCAAATAAATAAAATCCTTAAAAAAAATAAAATGAAAACAATCCACAGGGGGGATATATTTGCAAACCATGTATTTCTTCCACCTAAAATATTTAAAGGACATTTACTACAATATAAGATAAAAAACCGGAATAAGAAAATGGACAAAAGACTTGAATAAACTTTTCACTAAGCAAGACCTATAATTAGCTGATAAGCACATGAAAAGTTGCTCTGCATCATTAATTGCAAATTAAACAACAATGAGATAATACTTAATAGAATGTTTATAATCAAAAGACACTTAATCCCAAATCTGAAAAGAATGTGAAGAAATTGGAGCCTTCATACACTGCAGGGGAAAGTCAAATTGTAGAGTTACTTTGAAGAACATTTTGTTAGTTAGCTTCTTAAAAGGTTAATCACAGAGCTACTACACAGCCCAGCAATTCCACCCATAGGATGCAATCCAAAATAAGTGAAAACATCTGTCCACCCAAACACTTGTATGTAAATATTCTTGGCAGCAGGCATCATTCATGACAGACCAAATGTGGAAACAATCCAACATCTATCAACGGTTGAATTCATAAAAAAAGTGTTGTAAAATATACAACTGGATACTCTTACACAATTAAAATAATTAAGCACTTAGTCATACATTACAATATGAGTATCAAACATGCTAGATATAGATATAAAATACTACATATTCTTATGTATTATTATGTACATATTATGTATTATATGAAGTGTCTGGAAAAGGCAGATTCTTCATATTATTTATAAAGGCTGGAAAGCAGTTCAGGGTTGTCTGATGCTTGGGTAGGGTTAAGAAATATTTATAAATATGCTCTTAATTGTGTAGAGCAGTAGAAATATTTTTAAAAACTGTATTGTAGTGATGAAAGCCCAACTTTGCTAAAATTAGAAAATTAGTTACATTGGCTGAATTTTACGGTATGCAAGTTACATCTCATAAAGTTATCATTTATTTAAAAATGTGTTATGAACTATTTCATATGAGGAAATATTATTGGGAGGAAATGAGAACCAAAGTGGTTGGATATGAGTTTGGAGAAGAAGACAAGAGACAGATTTGTAATGTCACGGTAATTTTCTCCCTAAAATACTGAAAGTTATAGGAGATAGGTAATAATTAAAGGGCAGTGAATAACACAATCAGGTTTGTGTTGTAGAAAGCTCTCTTGGTGATATGGAGGCAGACTATGCTTGGTCTATGAAACCCAATGAGAAAATTATTGCAAATTCAAAGATATCACAATTAAGGGGAAAGTGTAGATACCTTCAGGAGAAAGCAGTAGCAACAGTCCTGGATGAGAAATTCAATACCGAAGGATGGAGAGTATTATCTAGGAAAATTATCATTTGCTTGGGAAACTAAATGGGGGTGGTCATAAAAATTAGGTAACATTGAGGATAGAGTTATTACTTGGACAGTGATATTTTTTAAAAAATGGAACTAAATGCACCACCGTTAAATGGAAAAGTTCCCCATCCAATTTGTTGGATATTTAAATGAGACTGGTGCTCCCCATACAGTTGGGGACAAGAGATTAAGGTACAATCAATTTATATGTGGGAGTTAAGTTATTCTAAGGAGACCCAGGGAAAAAGAAAGGAATGAAAAGAACTAGGGGACAAGGACAGAGTCCTCAGCCACAAAGCTGTTTGAAGAGAAATGTCTAGGGAGGAAGAAAGTGATGTCTGGAAACCACCAGCCTCGAATGCCATAGAGATTCTGAGTAATAGATCAAAGAGGGATCATCAGGATAGGGGAATATGTAAAGTAGTCATTTCTGAAGCAGTTTGCTTTGAAGTAATTTTTGAGATATAGAAAAGTCTTTATCATGTATCTAGCATTTTCTCTATAAAATGAAATGAAGTCTGAGGTCTGGAGATCTTACAGGGACCCAGAAGTATAGTTTTGAAGATACTTGGCTGAGATCTCTTGTCTGCTTCAATTTTTTTTTTTCTCACAAAATCAACTGTGTTTCCTGTTTTAAATAAAACATCATTTATTTTTACTTAAACAAGTAATATGAATATACTCTATGGGAAAAAATTGCAGATGAAACAAAAGATTTCTTGACACAGTCTTATTTCTCTCCCCTGGGATAAACACTATTGGAATGCTATTATGTAGTTTGTAGGCTTTTAAGTATGTATGATAGAAATATGTAGTTTATGTGTGAGTGTTTTTCTGTATAGATGATATAAATTACGTATCACTCCACAACTAGCTTTTTTTGACTGAAGAGTATGCATTGAAATTTTTCCATGTTCATACATTTAGAACTTCTGTTTTTTTTTCCACAGCTAAATATGCAAAATTCAGCTTACTTTTTAATACTGTGATTAACTTAAAAATTGCGTGCATTGTCTAACTCTGTTAGCCTCATAGTTTTGCAATACTTGTGCTTCATCTGTTTTAAGAAGGAAAACATACTTACCACTGAGACTTTGTGACTCTTCTTTGTCCCATTCTCCTTCACATATTCCCACTCACCAGATTTGTTATTTAAATGGCAATACATGCTTTTGTTCTACTATTATACAGAAGATATTTAAGTATCTACACATGTATATACACAATTTATATATTATTCTATATACATATAACTTTTTCCTATTTATGTACTTGGTATATGTGTTCTCATGCAATAGTTCATTCAGAAACCATTTTTTGTTATTCTTTTGTGTTTGGAATTTATTTATGTTGATGTCGAAGTTTTTGTTCCTGTATTTTAATGATGACATTTCAATGTATAGATAGGGCACAATTTGTTTTTCTATTGGTATTTATCTAGGTTGATTTCAATTTTCCAAGATAACAATGTTGTCATGAGGGTCTGGCAAGATGGCAGAGGAGTATGGGACCCTATTTCAAATTGGTCCACTGAATTGAGCTAGATATCTGCCAGACCACTCTGAACAACCATGAATTCAGCCCAAGATGTAATAAGATATTTCAGGATGTACATCAACAGAATATCTCTGGTGGCCAGTTTCAAGGTATGAAGTGGGGATCCAGGATTCTGTGGGCAGATATCAGAAAATAAATGGAAGGGGGAGGGAGCTGCCATAAGTGCTGGGGCTGGGAAGGTGAAATAACACAGGACCACAAAAGTGTTCTGTGCTGGGGCCCAGGCACAGACTCAGAGACCAGTAGCCATGGGAGAAGGACTTTAGGGGAGCCCCCCAGACTGAAACCTGGAGTTGTGGGGGCACACATGTGAACTGGGGGTGGCTGGTGGTTTTAAAAGCACAAAGGGCAGAGACATGCCTGGACCTGAAAGTGAGGGCTAGGAGTGCTGCTGTGGGGCGCACAATTCAGGTTGCTGCAGTTTTTTAGCAGCACAGACAAAAACGGAGTCAGTGTGACCTGTAGGGCTTTCTGGAGAATAGTCTGTGGTCTCTCTGTTCTGAGACAGAAGTTTGGACATAATCACTTCTGTTCTGACTCTTGGAAGGGACACAGAAAACTATCAGGGAAAGCCACCAGAGAACAAAAGCCCCCCAAACCAGTTTTCACTGAGCCCATCCCCCACTACAGGGGACAGAGCAATTCTGCCCAAACAAAGTTGCCTGAGTAACAGTGCAGCAGGCCCCTCCCCCCAGAAGACAGATTAAAAGAACAAGAGGCCAAGAACCCTAAAGCTCCTATAAATCAGGTGCATCTTGCTTGGATGGCGGTCAATAGTTTGGACTCTGTATATTCCCTCAATCATTTCTCACCAGAATGACTAGAAGAAGGAACCCCCCCAACATAGGAAAAATTCAGAGACTGTGACCTCTGCCACAGAACTAATAGATATGGACATAAGCAAGATGTCAGAAATAGAATTCAGTGTAACAGTTATACAGACAATAGCTAGGTTGGAGAAAACCATTAATGGCAACATAGATTTTGAAGGGCAGAAGTAAGAGCTGATCTGGCAGAACTTAAAAACACTATCAATGAGATCCAATCTAATCTAGATACTCTAACAGCTAGGGTAAATAAAGCAGAAGACTGAATTACTGAACTAGAAGAAAAACTGATAGAAAAGAACAATCAGGAGAAGGCCTGGAACAAACAGATTAGAATCCATGAAAATAGAATTAGAGAAATAAATGATGTCATGAAACATTCCAATATCACAATTATTTGGATCCCTAGGGGGTGGAGAGAGAGAGGGAACTAGAAGAGAAAGGTGAGCAAATCCTAGCTGAGAATTTCCCTAATATGGGGAATTAAGCAAGTATTTATGTCCTAGTGGCAGAGAAGACACCCCCCAAGATCAACAAGGGAAGAGTAACACTCATGTCATAGTGAAACTTGTGAATCTTAAAATCAGAGAAAATATCTTAAGGGCAGCTAGGGTGAAGAGATTCCTTACATACAGTGGGAAGAACATCAGAATAATGTCAAACCTGTCCACAAAAACCTGGCGAGCCAGGAAGGGCTGGCAAGACATATTCAGGGCACTAAATGAGAAGAATATGCAGCCAAGAATCCTTTATCTGGCAAGGCGGTCATTTAGAATGTACGGAGAGATAAAGAGCTTCCAAGACAGGCAAAAAATGAAAGAATATGTGACCACCAAGCTAGCCCTGAAAGAAATATTAAGGAGGGTTCTATAAAAGAAGAAAGAACCCAAGAGTGATATAGAATAGAAATTTACAGAGACAATCTATAGAAACAAGGACCTCACAGGCAGCATGAGGACAATCAAAACTTATCTTTCAATAATCACTTTCAATGTGAATGACCTAAATGTTCCCATAAAATGGCACAGGGTTGCAGATTAGATTAAAAAGACAGGACCCAATCATATGCTCTCTACAAGAGATGCATTTTGAACTGAAAGATACATCCAGACTGAAAGTGAAGGGATGGAGAACCATCTTTCATGCCAACGGACCTCAAAAGAAAGCTGGGGTAGCAATTTTCATATCAGACAAATTAGATTTTAAACTAAAGACAGTAGTCAGACATACAGAAGGACAGTACGTCATTCTTTTTTTTTTTTTTAAGATTTTATTTATTTATTTGACAGACCGAGATCACAAGTAGGCAGAGAGGCAGGCAGAGAGAGAGAGGGAAGCAGGCTCGCTGCTGAGCAGAGAACCTGATGTGGGTCTTGATCTCAGGACCCTGAGATCATGACCTGAGCCGAAGGCAGAGGTTTTAACCCACTGAGCCCCCCAGGTGCCCCCCACTACGTCATTCTTAAAGGGTCTATCTAACAAGAAGATCTAAAAATTGTAAATATCTATGCCCACAACATGGGAGAAGCCAACTACATAAGCCAACTGTTAATAAAAAAAAAAAAAGAGAGAGAGAGAGAGAGATTAATTAGAATATGTTAACTGTAGGGGATCTTAATATTCCACTCTCAGCAAAAGATCATCTAAGCAGAAAATCAGCAAAGAAACAAGAGCTTTGAATGACACATTGGACCAGATGGATCTCATAGATATACACAGAACAGTCCACTCTAAAACAACAGAATACTCATTCTTCTCAAGCTCACATGGAACTTTCTCCAGAATAGACCACATACTGGGTCACAAATCAGGTCTCAACTGATACCAAAAGACTGAGATTATTCCCT
Organism: Lontra canadensis; assembly: GCF_010015895.1. Classification (NCBI taxonomy): domain Eukaryota; kingdom Metazoa; phylum Chordata; class Mammalia; order Carnivora; family Mustelidae; genus Lontra; species Lontra canadensis. The sequence goes on along the minus strand of NW_022631013.1, from coordinate 6,661,210 downwards.
GCATATTCTCAGACCACAGTGCTTTGAAACTGGAACTTAATCACAAGAAAAGGTTTGGAAGAAATTCAAACACTTGGGAGCTAAAGACCATCCTGCTCAAGAATGTTTGGGTCAACCAGGAAATTAAAGAACTTAAACAATTCATGTAAACCACTGAGAATGAAGACATTGATCCAAAACCTATGGGATAAGGCAAAGGTGATCCTAAAGGGGAAACACATAGCCATCCAAGCCTCCCTCAAAATAATTGAAAAATCCCAAATACACAAACTCCCTTTACACCTTAGAGAACTGGAGAATCAACAACAAATTAAGCCTACCCTACACAAAAGAAGGAAAATAATTAAGATTAGGACAGAGAATGAATGAATTAGAAACCAGAGAAATGAATTAGAAACCAGAGATACAGATAAAGTAGAACACATCAATGAAACTAGAAGCTAGTTCATTGAAAGAATTAATAAGATTGATAAACCACTGGCCAGACTAATCCAAAGGAAAAGAGAAAGGACCCAAATTAATAAAATTATGAATGAAAGGAGGGAGATCATGACTAATACCAAGAAAATAGAAATAATCATCAGAAATTATTATCAATAGCTATATGCCAGTAAGTTAAGCAACCTAGAAGATATGGATGCATAAACCTATAAACTTCCAACACTGAAACAGGAAGAAACTGACAATCTAAATAGGCCAAAAACTAGAAACGAGATGAAGCAGTGATCAAAGATCTCCCAAAAAAAAAAACAGAATATAGGACCTGATGGATTCCCTGAGGAATTCTACCAAATATTCAAAAAAGAAATAATACCTATTCTCCTAAATCTGGTTAAAAAAAACAGAAAAAGAAGGAAAACTTCCAGATTCTTTCTATGAGGCCAGCATCACCTTGATCCCCAAACCAGGTAAAGACCCCATCAAAAAAGAGAATTGCAAACCAATATCCCTGATGAATATGGATGCCAAGATTCTCAACAAGATCCTAGCTAATAGAATCCAACAGTACATTAAAAATATTATCCACCACGACCAGGTGGGATTTATCTCTGGAATACAAGGGTGGTTCAACATTTGCAAGTCAATGTGATAGAACAAATTAATAAGAGAAGAGAGGAGAATCACATGGTCCTCTCAATTCATATAGAAAAAGCTTTTGACAAAATACAGCATCCTTTCCAGATTAAAACTCTTCAGAATATAGGTATAGGGGGAGCATTCCTCAACTTCATAAAATCTATCTATAAAAAACCCATAGCAAATATCATTTAACAGAGAAAAGATGAGAGCCTTTCCCTTAAGATCAGGAACACTACAGGGATGCCCACTCTTGCCACTCTTGTTCAACATCGTACTAGAAGTCCTAGCAACAGCAGACAACAAAAAGAAATAAAAGGGTATTCAAATTGGCAAAAGAAGAAGTCAAACTCTCTTCACAGATGACATGCTACTTTATGTGAAAAACCCGAAAGACCCCACCCCCAAATTACTAGACCTCATACAGCAATTCAGTAATCTGGCAGGATACAAAATAAATGCACAGAAATCAGTTGCTTTCCTATACATTAACAATGAAATTGTAGAAAGGTAGATTAGAGAATCAATTCCATTTACAGTAACACCAAAAACCATGAGATACCTTGGAATAAACCTAACCAAAGAGGTAAAGGATCTATACTCAAGGAACTACACAACACTCATGAATGAAATTGAAGAAGACACAAAAAGATGGAAAGTATTTCATACTCATGAAATGTTTATTCTCAGAAGAATAAACATTGTTAAAATCTCTATGGTGCCCAGAGCAATCTATACTTCCAACACCATCCCAATCAAAATAACATCAGCATTTTTCAAAGCACTGGAACAAACAATCCTAAAATTTGTATGGAACTTGAATCACCAAGGAAATGTTGAAAAAGAAAACCAAAACTGGGGGCATCACGTTGCCTGATTTCAAGCTCTACTACAAGCTGTGATCACCAAGACAACATGATACTGGTACAGAAACAGAAACATAGACCAATGGAACAGAGTAGATAGCCCAGATATGGACCCTCAACTCTGTGGTCAACTAATCTTTGACAAAGCAGGAAAAAATATCCAATGGAAAAAAGTCTCCTCAATAAATGGTGCTGGGGAAATTGGACAGCCATATAAAAAAGAATGAAACTCAATCATTCTCTTATACCATGCACAAAGATAAATTCAAACTGGATGAAAGACCTCAATGTGAGACAGGAATCCATCAAAAATAGGCAATAACCTCTTTGACACTGGCCACCGCAACATCTTTCAAGACATGTCCCCAAAGGCAAAGGAAACAAAAGCAAAAATGAACTTCTGGGACTTCATCAAGATCAAAAGCTTCTGCACAGCAAAGGAAACAGTCAACAAAACAAAGAGGCAACCCATGGAATGGGAGGATATTTGCAAATGACACTGCAGACAAAGGGCTGCTATCTAAGATCTATAAAGAACTTCTCAAACTCAACACCCAAAAAACAAATAAGTCAAAAAAATGGGCAGAAGACATGAACAGACACTTCTCTAAAGAAGACATACAAATGGCTAACAGACACATGAGGAAGTGTTCATCATCATTAGCCATCAGGGAAATTCAAATCAAAACAACACTGAGATACCACTTTACACCAATTAGAATGGCAAAAATTAACAAGGCAAGAAACAACACATGTTGGAGAGGATGTGGAGAAGGGGGAACCCTCTTACACTGTTGGCGGAATGCAAGTTGGTAAAGCCACTTTAGAAAATAGTGTGGAGGTTCCTCAAAACATTAAAAAAAAAAAAAATAGAGCTGCCTTAAGACCCGGCAATTGCACTACTATGTATTTACCCCAAAGATACAGATGTAGTGATACGAAGGGCCATATGCATCCAATGTTGATAGCAGCAATGTCCACAATAGCCAAACTGTGGAAAGAGTCAAAATGCCCTGTTCACAGATGAATGGACAAAGAATATGTGGAAGATTACTTAGCCATCAGAAATGATGAATACCCAAATTTTGCATCAACCTGGATGGGACTGGAGGAGATTATGCTGAGTGAAATAAGTCAAGCAGAGAAAATCAATTATCATACGTTTTCACTTAGTTGTGGAACATAAGGATAGCATGGAGGACATCAGAAGGAAGGAAAAATGAAGAGGTGGGAAACCGGAGGGGAAGATGAACCATGGGAGACTGTGAACTCTGAGAAACAAACGGAGGGTTTTAGAGGGCAAGGGGTGGGGGATGGGTTGGCCTGATGATGGGTATTAAGGATATTAAGGATGGGTATTAAGGGTACATATTGCACAGAGCACTGGGTGTTCTACATTAACAATGAATCTTGGAAAACTACATCAAAAACTAATGATAAACCGTATGGTGACTAACAGAACATAATAAAAAATATTTTTAATGCTGTTATGGATCTTCTTTATAACACTCTCCTTAAGCCCAACTGATTTTTATAGGAGTATAAAAGTGTAACTGCCGAATCAAAGAAGGCATCATTTGCCATTTGCTATGTAACAAACTACAATAATTTGGTTTTTTGTTTTCTTATTGTTGAGTTTTAAGAATTCATTGGTATTTGGGAGGTAAGTCTTCTATTAGTTATATGTTCTAAAAATATTCTTGTCTATGGCTTTTTTATTCTTTTACCAGTGTTATTTGCAGAGCAGATGTTTTTAATTTTAATGAAATTCCACCTATCATTATTTTAATGGATTGTGCTTTTGATGTTATATCTAAAGAGGTATTACCACACCCCAAGTCACTAAGATTTTCTCCTAGGCTAATTTCTAGAAATTTAATTTTTTGACATTTTACACTGAGATCAATGATCTATTTTAATTTTTTGAAAGGTATTAAGTTTTGTGTCTCAATTTACTTATACACATGTGGAAGTCCAATTCTGCACCATTTCATGGAAAAAAACTATCCTTTTCTCCTATATTAAAAATTGGTTGAATATATTTGTATTGGTCCGGTTCTGGGCTTATTTTATTCTATTGGTCTGTGTATTCTTTTGCCAATACCACACTGTCTTGATTAGTGTAGTTTTATATTTGGTCTTAAAGTCAGGTAGTATTCAGTCCTGCAACTTTTTCTTCATTACTGTGTTAGCAACTGTAGCTCTTTAGCCTCTCAACATAAATTTTAGAATTAGTTTCTTGACATCCACAAACATTTTGAATTAGACTACACTGAATCTGTAGATCGAGTTGAGAAGAACTGGCATCTGAACAATATTGAATCTTCCTAACCATGAACATGGGACATTTCCCCAATTTATTTAGATCATTTGTTCCCCACCACCACCACAGTTTATAGTATTCCTCATATAGAATGTTATACAATTTTGTTAGATTTATACTGAAGTACTTTTTTCCCCTCTTGGGTGATAATGTAAATAGTGTAGTTTTAATTTAAAATTTCAATTGTTCTTTGCTGTTAGAGAAGAAAGCATTGAGTTTTTATAACAATCTTCTATCCTACAGCCTTACTATAATCACTGATTAGTTCCAGAAATGTTTTTGTTGTTGATTCTTTGGGACTTTCTATATGGAAAACCATGTCACTGTTAACAAACATCATGTATATCTCTACTTAGCATCCTTGTGTTATTACATTAACTAGGACTTCCAGTATTTGTCGAAAAGTAGTGATGAGAAGAGACATATTTGCCTTGTTTCTAATCTTAGGAGGAAAGCATTTAGTTTTTTACTATTCCGTGTGATTTATGCAGGTGTTTCACAGATATGCTTATCAAGTTGATAAAGTTTTCCTCTATTCTTAATATTCTAAGTTGAGAAAGTTTCCTCTATTCTTAGTTTTCATATGAATTAGTATTGAATTCTGTCAAATGCTCTTTATGCATCTATTGGTATCATTTGTCTTTTCCAATCTACTAATGTCACCAGTTACAAAAATTGATTTTTTAACACTGAACCAGCCTTGGTGGTTGTGTACAACTTGTTTTTATATATTGTTAGATTTAACATTTTGTTGAGGATTTTTGTGTCTATTATGATCGATATTGGCCCATAGTTTCCTTTCCTGTAATGTCTTTGTGTGGTTGTGGTATTAGCAGAATACTTATAGAATGAATTGGAAAGCATTTTCTCTGCTCCTATTTTCTGGAAAAGATAATAGAGAATTGGTCTATCATCCTTAAATGATTGGTAGAATTCATTAGTGAAACCATCTTGGTCTCATGCTTTCTGCTTTGGCAGGTTATTAATTATTGATTAAACTCCTGTAATAGATGGAGGCCAATGCGTGTGCTTTCTCCATGTGTGAGATTAGGCAGATTGTGACTTTCAAGAAACTGGTCTATTTTATATAGGTTATCAATTTATGGGCACAGAATTTTAATAATATTCATTATTGTTTAATGTTCATAGAGCCAGTAGTGATGTACCCTCTCTCATTTTTGTTTTTAATAACTTATTTCTTTTTTGATTTTTTAATCCAATCTATTTAACATTATGTATTTATTTCTAATTCCTACTTGTCTCTATGTGCAGATTTTCAATATAGAATATAAGTTCTAAACACACTGGCATGGAATAGTAACTCTGAATTTGTTTTTTCACTTTTTAGGTTGTGCGGTGAAACACACCCCAGAAAAGTGTACAAAATATAAGTATGGTGCTAAAATAATTATAATGATAAGATTATGCCACAAATTTATATTTTACAAAAATTTATAATTTATCTTATCTCTAGTTGAAGGCCTTTGGTGTTGTTTCAAGTTTGAGCTATTAAAAGTAATATTTTTTTTGATCTCAGGGTTGTGAGATCAAGCCCCACATTGGCCTTGGTATTGGGAATGGATACTGCTTAAGATTCTCTCTCCTTCTCCCTCTCCCCTTGCTCCCCTCTCCATCTCAAGAAAAAGCAAGAGAGAAAGAGGGAAATAGAGAGAGAAAGGAACAAAGAAAGAAAGAGAAAAAGAAAGCTGTCCTAAGCATTCTCATTCATGTCTCTTGACGAACATGTAGACATATTTCTGTTTTGGGTACAAGTAGGAGTCAGATTTTTATAGATCTGTGTAGTGTTATGTACAATTCAAATTTCTAATATTAATATATGGATATCTAAAAGACCTAGTATTCAATTGAAGATATTGTTCTATTTTTTTTTTTTTTGAAGTATCACTTTAGTCATAAAATAAGTGGCTGTATATATATGACACATTTTCTGGACAGTCTGCCTTTTCTTTGTTCTCTTTGTCTCTCATTACACCATTACCATATTTTCTTTCATTGTTGTGTATTTTCAGATATAGTAATTTTGATATTATAAATCTTCCCATCTTGCTTTTTAATTCTGTCTTGGATACTCTTATCCCTCCAGATTTCTATGTAAGGTGGAGAATTCATTTTTCAAATTCCACCAAAAACAAAACTGTGTTTCTATTTAAATTACTTCAAATCTCTCAATAAATTTGAGGTAAACTGACTTCATTATAATTCTGCATTTTTTAATCCATGAACATGGTTTATCCTTTCATTTATTTAAATCACCTTTAACTTACTACAATGATGTTTTATTTACATAGCATATTATTTTTTAAGGTTTATTGCAGTGTTTTAAACATTTTAAGTCTATTTTAAACTATATTTTTTAAAAGAGGTTTTAACTATTTGTTGGTCTATAAAAACATAGCCAATTTTGTCTATTCCTTTAATGCTTAATTTATTGGTACTTTTTACAATATCACTTATTATTTTTTAGTGACTCTAGATTGTGCAATGATAGAAGTTTTTCTTTTATTTTAAAAATTTGCACAGAGATATCTTATTAGTCTTTTCAAAGTATTGATAATTTTCCATGTTTTATATTTTCTCTATTTTATGAATTTCTACATGTAGGTCTTTATAAGAGCACATTTCATCATCTTTTTTGTGCCTTATTAGTTGCATTATTTAAATAACTTTTTGGACAAGATGTATTAGTAATTTTCAGGTTACTTTTTACTCATATATATATGTATCTTTTCCTCTGAGAATAAATTTAGCTTTACTCCACAAGCTTTGATATGTGACATTTTAGTTCTAAATTCAGTCCAAACTTTTTTTTTTTAAATTTTACAATGTGAATTCTTATTGACCTATTAGTTATTTAAACTTATGCTTTCTAACTTTTAAACATACGGAGATTTTCTGTTTACCTTCTTAAAATAGTTTTCACCTTCATTGTACTGTGGACAGAGAACCATTAATATCATTCTATCCTCTGAAAATTCTTCAGACCTTCTCTATGTCCCAGCATATGGTTCACTTCTGGAAATGTTCTAGGTACACTTGAAAGTGTGAAAATGCACCTGTAGAATTAGAATTAGTGTTCTCTGCCAAGAAGCTTAATTTAAGTAATCACAATGTGTCTTGTTTTAAAAATATTTTATGGAAAAAAATAAAGCAAAACAAAATGTAATACTGTGACTTTCCAGTTATATTTAACTTCTAGCTATTTCCTCTGCCTAGAATGCCTTCTACTCATACTCCCCTAAATTCTCCTAGTCTTTCAAGCTTGCCTTATATGCCATCTTCTCTAGAGGGCTTTTATGTTTTCCTATGTAGAAGGACTCTTTCATTTTCTAAAACCTGTAGTGCTAAATTCCTATCTCAACCTGATATTGCAGACATTTATGTATATATTTTATTCACCTGTTATAGTTTCCTAATGGTCTGGAATAGGAGGAATTCATGTTAATTCCCAAAAATCCTTGCCTTGAGTTTGCCTCAAAAAGCTTTTTATGGAAAAAAAAAAAAAAAAAGCTTTTTATGGTTGCATAAATGAATAAAGTAACAAAGATTCAATGTTTAAAATGAAGATCAATTAATTCTACTTACAAGGTTTAGTCCATTTTTATAATCTAATCTTCCTTTGTCCTTCTTATCTTGAACAATTACTATCTTTCTCATTTAGCAACTGGACTTATTCTTTCTCTCTTGCCTTAATAAAATTGTAATTATATAACTCAAACCCTGAAGCTACTGGATTCTTTCAAATCCACTGTGTTTTAGTTGTATGACAAAGAATTGCCCTAAAAAAAATGAACTGGAGAATACAGAAAAGGTCACACAGCTTTAGCACATAAACATGTGTATAAGCTCTCAATACTTCAGTATTTTGTTAGTGAAGTGAAAGACCTAATGAGAAAAGAAAATGAAAACAAATGAATGTATTACTGTGATGAAGTTTGTGAGTGCAGTGGGGACCAATAGAGCAGAGGAATCAAACCTTAATATATAATTATAGGAGTTCTCACCCGAGTTTTTGATCTAGGAAATATTTTAAATTGAAAAGCCTCACTCTAATTAGATAAAGTCTATGCCTGAAAGATAGGATACATTAGTAAAAATGCTAACATTAAATTCTGCCCTTTTCAAACATTTTGAATCATTGGGAAATACTAAATGATAATTGTTCTGCATGCAAGTAAAATGCACACCAATTCAATAATTCATTTCATAATTAATTAACTTAATGAAGTAGTTAGGAATATTTAAGTCCTTATTTTATTCCATTATTCTTTCCCATCTCCTAAAATTTGAATATTTAGAATGAATTTTGAATCCCATACAACTTTTTGGCTAGAAGTGGTGTTTTGAATCGCAATTAGGCTGTGCAACTTTTACAGTACTACACACTGCATATTCCATAATTTATTCTGTGGCATAGAAGTACAAACTAATGTGCTTTTTATCTGTGAAAAGTGTACAAAAGCAGATAAAGCTATTTAACCTTGCCTTACCAAAGATCAGTTCTACTGACATTCAATAAAGGAAAATTTCAGTCAAGATTAAGATATTAAAATTTCAGTGTCCCAAGTGTGATAATCCAAATGAGAATATCTGCATAGTGAAGTTGATCGAACAGAAAACTAACAACAAGAAACAACTAGCTTAAGAAAGAAAAGCAGTATGTGTGGACAGACTACAACTCTGGGAAACACTTAACAAATGCACAAAATAGCAGTACTGTTCCAAAAAGAACTGAATTCACAAGTAGAGAAAAGGAACATATGATAAATTTAATCAACTGTACCAATTGCTGAAAAGAGTAAAAATAAAGTTCTGTGTGTGTGTAACCATGTGTATAATATCGTATTCTAGTATGTGCAAATTAAAATTGACTTGTTTTCCTACCTAGCTTATAATTTTTATTTCATGCTCACAAAGTATAAAATAAGAACATTACTGTGTGTACTGAGCAATGGTGAATAAAATGTCTCATTCATTTATTCAACCAGAAAATGCTAAAATTTGTTTAGCACTTACTATGGATCTGATACTACCCTTGTTTCTGTAACTAGATACAAAGAAGTTTAAAATACAGTCCTTCAGTAACAAAAAAGCCATTTTAATTGAAAACTGAAACATTCTGTGTGTACATTATATTCTTTATTTTTAAACAAAAAACAAAACAAAACAAAACAAATGGTCCTGAATCTACATGCTTATCCATGTGTAATTCTTTTGTTAAATTATACACTGAGGTTGTGTTTTGCATTAAGAATAAAATCTATGAGAAAGACATACTAAAATAATCATTGAACTTTCTTTCAAAATATTTGCTTCGCAACTATTATGGAAATGTTCTTATCACTATCTCTGTAAACAACACTACAGTTTATTTTATAATCAAATGTAACAAAAAACATTTTCCTAATGATTGCATCCCCTCTTTTCTTTTCTTTTTTTTAATCTAAGAGGAGACTGAGCTCAGAGACTTAACAATCAAAATTACCATCATGCTGGACTTTTCTCCTTATCAGTGTTTTTTTCCCCTCTATGTTAGTAATTTTCAATTTTTCTTCTCTTTGAATCTGTTAAAATTCACCTCAATTATTCTGTGACACAGATAGGCAATTATTTAGAAAATAAGTAAATCACTGAAATATCATGTAAATGCTATAATGGAGGTGTGAAGGGGGTCCTGTGAGAGCCTAGGGGAAATACTGATGCCTTTTTCCCCCTCCCAGATCGAATGTATCTAGGAAGGCCATAATTTATTTAGGTAAGTGAGTAATTGGAAAAAAATTTTGAGATGGGTAGAAATGGGAAAGGTTCTCAGAATGAATGCTATGAATACTAAGAAAATCATGTAAAAGCAATGATCTGTCTTCTCAGAAGAGGTGAAAATGACTTGGTAACAAATATTACATATGAAAGGACATTTCAAATGCTAATGCAGAAAAGATAATATAATGTCAGGCTAGATCTAAAAAAATGAAATAATAAATTATGAAAAATACCAAATATGCCTCATTTCCTTGAATAAATTGAGATTATATTTAATTTATAAAAACATATGTGATATTATAATATTATTAGTAATTATGAAGTTTTAACAATTTAATATTTCATCCCAGACAAAATAAATTATCCATCTATATTTGTGCTCTGTATTGTTCCATTATGGAAACCCTATTTATCTACGGTAACCAAAGTTCATGTTAGTATTTAGCTAATTAAAACTTTGAATGACACAATGAAATATGAGTTGACTTTACTAATCAATAAAGTAACAACTGAATGTTTAAATGATGCGTAAATGATTTCAGTCTTGTATCAAAACCCAGTGAAATTCTGTTTGCTTCAAATTTGAATTGGATGTAGCATTTATTATCTTTCTATAAGTGAATTTGTAATACCTAATAATGGGAGTGAAGGCTCTATTATTCAAAATGCATGCAGTCAGAAAATTCAAACCATTTTAAGTTTTGGCAATACAGTGGACCTAATAATAGATCCATAAGACATGTTAAGGCCATATTACTAAAGATAACTTCTTGGAAAGTTTCCACCTTATTCTGAAGATAGACATATCCTAACTGACATGCAAACTGATGACCCATGTTCACATTAATAAACTTGATCTCAAAGATCCTTCTGAATCATTACAGCAACTTAAAGTTATTTTATAGAATGCATATGAACCTTTAATTCACTGAGCTGAGGTTCTCAACTGGCTATATATCCTCAAATAACTGTTTATACTCCTAAATCTCACTTTTCCACTTATGAAATCAGATTAACATATTAGAGACAATTAATGTTAAATACTTGGTGCAGAACATTCTATTATTAATTTTTACTTTTATTTAATATTGTATTGTATTGTATGCTAATTTTAATGGATACACTAAATACAGTGAAAACCTATTAAAAATATGCTAAAATACATCCAGATATATTCAAAACATATTACTTAATATACAGTAGTTAATAGAACAAATAAATCTCCCAATCTCAAGGCTTAATGAAATAAAATTTATCTAAGCAAGAAATAAGCTATTTGTTCACAATCAGGAGGTAACTGTCTTCTAAGGAAATAGCCATGGATTCAGCAACCCTACATTTTAAGGCTTTGCTACCCTCTAAGGTTGTTCGGATGAATAAAGAGCAAGGTGACCAAACACAGATGCCTGGAATCAGCACTTCAGTTCAACTTCCCTTGAGTAGAATGAAGTTATTTGACCCTACCTAACTACAATGAAGTCTGAAAAACTGAAAAACTAAATTAATTTAGCCCAAGAAAAAGTAGATTTAGGGAAAATCTAGCAGATTATGCTAAATTATTAAATACCTAATAAATATATCTTAAGCATTTGCTAACAAAGAAGACATCAAGATGGATAAAATTGTTTTATCCTAAAGTTGATTGGAAGATAATGATATATAGACAATTCTCGTGCAAGGAGAGAAGTACTCATTGGTGTGTAAATTTAGTCATATAAAGGAAAGAGACATAAAGAAAAGTGCTGTCTATACTGCAAGTAAAGAGAGATACCAGGATATGACAAAGCCATAGGAAGAGCCTCACAGATTGATGGATTCTCATGCAATAAAGGGAAAAAAAAATCTTAAAAGTGTGTAAAATAATCACAAATGCTATGTCAAAATGGGGCTCCTGGGTGGCTCAGTCAGTTGAAAATGTTTGACTCTTGATTTCGGCTATGGTCATGATCTTGGGGTCATGGGACTAAGCCCTGTGTTGAGCTCCATTTTCCGCAGGGAGTCTGCTTGAGGATTCTCTCTCTTTCCCTCCCTCTACCCCTTCGTCTACTTGCACACATTCTCTCTTGCTCTCTCTTCCTTAAAATAAATAAATAAATCTAAAAAACAAAACAAAACAAATGCTATGTCAGTAAACAGATGCTATCAGATTTGACAGTTGGACCCTTAGATTGTCGCTAAATACTTTGGTGAAAATAGTTCCCAGAAACAAATAATAGCAATTCAAACAGAAAAATGTAAAAAAAAATTAAATAAATCCTGATAAAGCAGGATTTATGTCAGGAACAAAAGTTAGCTTAACAGCCAAATTTCAATAAATGTAATATACTATAACAATAGAATAAAAAAGAAAAAAATACATAATTATTTTAACAGATGAAAGTAAGGCATGTGGGATACTTCAACACCTCTTTATGACTCAAAAAAAGTAAAACAAAATGCCAACAAAATATTAACAGAAGAGAACTTCCTCAACCTTATATAGAGCATTTATGAAAACCCACACCTAACATAATACTTAGTGGTAAAAGACTGAGTACATTTTCCTTAAAATTAAGGGCACACACAACACGCATTCCCTAAAGTGCCAGGTCCTGGCAATAGGAGATGCTACACTGCAGGGCACTCCAGGACCTCTTCTTTCTAAGGCCATTACCTTCAAGAAGTGGAGATATAGCTAACTTTCATTAAACAGAGAAACAGATAGAGAGAGGTGGCAAAAGGAGGAGACACAGGAACATGTCCCAAATAAAACAATAAGATAAAACCACAGCAAGAGACCCATGCAAAATGGATATAAATAATATGCCTGATAGAGCATTTAAAATAATGATTATAAAGATACTCACTGAACTTCAGAGTGGAAGACATCGGTGAGAATTTTAACAGATAGAAAAAGAACCAATCAGAAATGAAGAACACAATAAATTAAATTTAAAATAGACTTGAAGGAACAGATAAGTTAGAGGTAGCAGTGGAATGAATTAATGACCTGGAAGACAGAGTAATGGAAAGTAATCAAGCTGAACAAATTATTAAAAAAAAATAAGCAAAATGAGAATAGACTTAGGGAACTTAATGGCTCTATCAAGAGAAATAACATTCACATTATAGGGATCTCAAAAGAAGACAAAGAAAAGGACCATAAAATTTATCTGAAGAAATAACAGCTGAAAATTTCCCTACTCTGAGCAAGGAAACAGTTATCCCGATCTAGGAGGTACAGAAATCCCACAACAAAATCAACCCAAGGAGGTTCCTATCAATATACATAAAAATTAAAATAGCAAAGGGTAGTTTTAAAGAAAAAAATTTAAAGCACCAAGGTTAAAGAAGGCAGTAATATACAAGGGAAACCCATAAGGCTATCAGCTGATTTTTTTCAGCAGGAGCTTTCCAGGCCTGAAGTGAATGGTATAATATATGCAAAGTGCTGAAGGGGAAAAAATTTGTAGCCAAGAATACTCTATCAAGCAAGGCTATTATTAAGAATTAAAAAAAAAAAAAAGAGAGAGAGAGAGATAAAGAGTTTCTCAGGCAAGCAAAAACTAAAGGAATTCATGACCACTAAACCAGATCTCCAAGAAATTTTAAAGGAGACTCTGAGTGGAAAGGAAAGACCGTAAGAATATGAAAAGCAGGAAGCACAGAAGAAGTAAAAATCAGTATCTGCAAAAATCAGTCAAGGGATTCATAAAATAAGAGGATGTAAATATGACACCATGTAACTAAAATATGTGGGGTATAGGGAGGAATAAAGAATGGGTTTAAACTTAAGTAACCATCAACTTCTTATAGATTGCTATAAACACGAGATGTTATGTGTAACTCTAATGGTAATCACAAATCAAACCAGTTAATACATATACAAAGAACAAAGAAAAAGGAATTCAAATATCACTTTAAAAATGCAACACACTAAGCAAGACAGCAAGAAAAGAAATGATTAGAGAAGAACTGCAAAACAACCACAAAACAAGTACCAAAATGGCAGTAAGTACACATCTTTCAATAATTACTTGGACGGTAAATTAACTAAATGCTCCAATCAAAAGACAAAGGTGACAAAGTACATAAAAAAGAAGACCCATTGATATAGCTCTCTACAAGAGACTCATTTCACACCTAAAGACACCTGCAGATTGAAAGTAAGGGGATGGTTGGGGCACTTGGGTGGCTCAGTGGGTTAAGCCTCTGCCTTTGGCTCAGATCATGATCTCAGGGTCCTGTGATCGAGACCTGCATCAGGCACTCTGCTCAGCAGGGAGCCTGCTTCCCCCTATCTTTCTGCCTGCTGCTCTGCCTACTTGTGATCTCTCTCTGTCAAATAAATTTTTTTTTAATCTTAAAAAAAAAAAAAAAAGAAAGTGAGGAAGGAGATAGAGAAACATTTATCCTGTAAACAGTGGTCAAAAGAAAGCTGGGGTAGGAAAACTTATATTGGAAAAAATTAAACAGTCTTAAAGACTGTAACAAGAGACAAAGTAGGGCACTATATAATAATAATAAAGGGACATTCCAACAAGAAGATCTAACAATTGTAAAAATGTATGCACCTAATATGGGAGCACCCAAATACATAAACCAGTTTATAGCAAACCTAAAGGAACTAATCAATAGTAATACAATAATAGTAGGGGACTTTAAGACCCCACTTACATCAATGGACAGATTCTGCAAACAGAAAATCAAAAAGGAAATAGTGATTTTGGATGACACACTGGACATGATAGATTTAACAGATGTATTCAGAATACTCTACACTAACAGAGCAGAAAACACATTTTTTTTCAAGTGCACATGGACATTCTCTAGATTAGATCACACATGAGGCCATGAAACAAGTCTGAACAAATTCAAAAATATTGAAGTCTTACCATGTATTTTTTTATCACAATGCTATGAAACTAGAAATTAACCACAAGAAAAAATCTAGAAAGAGAACAAATTCATGGAGGTTAAATAACAAGCTACCAAACCATGAGTGGGTCAACCAAGAAATCAGTAAGAAATAAAAAATTACATGGAAACAATTGAAAATGAAAACACAATGGTCCAAAATCTTTGGGACACACCAGAAGCAGTTCTGAGAGGGAAGTTTACAGCAACAACAGGCTTACCTCAAGAAATAGGAAAACTCAAATAGCCTAACCCTATGCCTCAAAGAGCTAGAAAAAGAACAAACAGAACTCAAAACTGGAAGAAAGAAGGAAATAATAAAGATGGAAGCAGGAATAAATGATACAGAAAGTTAAAAAAAAAAACAATAAAACCAAAAGCTAGTTCTTTGAAAAGATCAACAAAATTGATAAATCTCTACACATAAATCAGACACACCAAAAACAGAGAGAGGACCCAAACAAAATCACAAATTAAAGAGGAGAAATAATACCACAGAAATATAAACAACTGTTAAACAATTGTAGGAGAATACTCTGAAAAATTATATGTGAACAAATTGGACAAACTATCATGAAAGCAGCCCAAGTGTTTGTCAATAGATGAATGGATAAAGAAGAGGTGTGTATACACACACAGAGTATTCTTCATCCATAGACTATTATTCATCCATAAAAAGGATGAAATCTTGCCATTTGCCATGACATTGATAGAGCTAGAGGGTATCATGCTAAGTGAAATAAGTCAGTCAGAGAAAGACAAGTACCATACAATATCATTCATCTGGAATTTAAGAAACAAAGTAAAATAAGGGGGATAAAAAAGAGAGACTGATACAAAGCAAGAAACAGACTCTTAACTATAGAGAACATATAGTTACCAGAGGTGGAGGTGGGTGGGAGAATGGGGAAACAGAAGATGGGGATTAAAGAGCACATTTGTCATGATGAGCACTGAGTAATGTGTAGTATTATGGAGGGCACATATTGCATGGAGCACTGGTTGTGGTGCATAAAGTCTGAATTTTGGAACATTGAAAAGAAATAAAAGAAAATTTAAAAGAAAAAAAAGAATCACTATATTATATACCTGAAACTATTATTACACTGTATGTTAATTATACTGGAATTAAAATTAAAAATTTACAAATTTTATTAAATAAGAAGTTTTCAGAACCAAGAAAAAAAAATTGGGCAAAGGTAAGATAGTGCACTGAAGAGCATACATTGTATCACATGAAAAGAGATCCTTTGTCATTATCCATCAGAGCAATGCAAATCAAAACCAACTGAGAAAGCACTTCAAGCCTACTTGAATGGTTAGAGTCAAAAAAGTTGCGGTAGTTATAAATAATGATGAATCATTGAACATTACATCAAGAAATAATGATGTACTATACAGTGGCTAACTGAACATAATAAAAAAAAGATGGGATAGTAGCAAGTTCGGCGGAAGATGTGGAGAAACTTCAACCTTTAGTCACTGCTGGTGGGAGCATAAAATGATACAGCTGCTTTGGAAAATAATCTGGCAGTTCCTTAAAATGTTAAATAGAAGTTACCATATGATCCAACATTTCCATTCTACATATATACTCAATATAAATGAAAACATATGGCTGTATAGACACATGAACACAAATTTTCATAACAGCATTATTCTTAATAGCCCAAATTAGAAACAATTCAATTATTCATTAAATAATGAACAGATGAACAAAATGTAGTAAATCTGTACAGCGGAGTGTTATTTGGCCAGCCATACATAAAAATGTTAAGAAGTACTGATATATGCAACGACATGGATGAACTTTGAAAGTATCATGCTGAATGGAAGAAGCCAGGCAGAAAAAAAACTGGGTATCATGTGATTCCTTTTATATGAAATATTCAGAAGAGGAGAATCTATAAGGTTGGAAAGTAGATTGGTGTTGCTTAAGCCTGGGGCACTATGATTTGGTTGTGTGGAAATGGCAAATGCCACCCACTATTAAGTATGGCGTTACTTTTAGGGATGTTGAAAAGGTTTTGAAACTAGAGTAGTGATAGCTGAAAAACTGAATGTATTGTGAACTATTGAATTGTCCACTAGAAATGCTTGGATTGTATGGTATGTGAATTATATTGCAATATAAAGTTGTTAAATAATATTCCAGTACATTAAAACAGGCTGTGAAATATACAATAAGACATGGAGAAAGAATTGACTGAAGGCATCAAGTTCTGTCATATTTCACCGAAAATTACCTGCCCATTTTTCTCTTCTCCAAATTCCACACACCCATACCAAGTGATAACAGCAGTGGTTATGAGTAATTTGCTAGGGCAAAGAGTCCACACCATGTTCTCCATGGATTTGTTATGCTGGCTACTCTGAAATTCTGCCAATTTCTAGCACAAATGTAGTTGCAAACTTTAATTTTAAAATGTCTTTAGAGATGACTCAACTTTTCCCAAGTTTAATGTATTTGGGTCTTGGTAAAATTATATACCCACAGTGCAGCTATTTTACATTTGAAAAACTCTATAGCAGGTGTGTCTTTCTGATTTTCAATTGTATACTTAACTGTCTGCTCAGAATGCAGTAAGTAGCACATTCAGTATACATAGGTTTTATTTTGCTGAGTAATTCACTTGTTTTATCTCCATTTGAGATATTCTTGGTTAGTTATGTATTAAACAAATGTCTATGAACCAAATTGTCTTTTTCAACTTATTTCCATGGTATCTTTGGTTCCCACAAGAAATCTTTTGTAGCCGGTAACTATCAACTTCTACCTCACACTAAAACCAATATTCTCCAGAATGAGAACATGCCTGTTGCCCATGGTCAAGATATTCTACTGAGGGGGCCAGATTTTTGAACTTCTCAGTATGCCAAAATGCACTAAGAATCTTCAATAGGGGGAAGTATGTTTCACAATCTTAAGGCACACAGGATTTATAGTCCGAGAGATCTGTTCATAGTTCCAATGAAAAACAGAACTACCACATGACCCAACAATGCCACTTCTAGGTACATATTTGAAGGAAATCAAAGTATTATATCAAAGAGACATCTGCATCTCCATGCTCACTGCAGAATTACTTATAACAACCAAAACAAAGAAACAATTTAAGTGGCCAGTGATGGATAAGTTGTGTGGTGTACACACAGACACACACATGCACAAAATGCAACACTATTCAGATGTAAAAAATAAGGAAATGTGAATTGGGGGAAATTGGAGGGGGAGACGAACCATGAGACTGTGGATGCTCAGAAACAAACTGAGGGTTTTGGAGGGGAGGGGGAGTGGGATGTTGGGTGAGCCTGGTGGTGGGTATTATGGAGGGCACATATGGCATGGAGCACTGGGTATGGATCATAAACAATGAATTCTGGAACATTGAGAAGAAAAAAAAATAAGGAGATCTTTCCATTTACAATAAAATGGATGGACGTTAAGGGCATTATGTTAAGTGAAATAAATCAGACGAAGAAAGACAAATATTGTATGATTTCATTTATATGTAGAATCTAAAAGCAATCAAAATCACTAAGAAGAATTAAAAGATTAGATATGTGGTTACCAGAAGTAGGGATGGGATGTAAGGGAACTGAATAAAGGTGATCAAGAATTACAAACTTTCAGTGATAAGATGAGTAAGTACTCAGGTGTAAGGTACAGCACAAGAGCCATAGTTAACACTAATATATGTTAGATTTGAAATGTGCCAAGAAAGTATATCCTGGAAGTTCTCATCACAAGGAAAAAATAATGTTTACCAACATATAAATAACTGAATTAATAACTGTACTTTCCTTTACAAGAAGCTCTTTATCTTTCCTCATCAAGAGGGTCCAGTACAAATTGCCTTGGTAGCAGTACACACTAAGTAAGAACAAGGATCTGGAGTCAGCAGACCTGGGTTCCAGTCCTAGCTTTTCCATTGATTATTTAGGTAAGAAGATCATCCCGAACTTCCACATTCTTCATCTGCAAGAACTGAGGTAATGACTGTTCCCTCCTTTGTAAGGTTATTGAAAAGACTCAATGAGGTAAATTATGTAAAGTCTGAGAAAGATGGCTGACAAATAACGTTCAATGATCATAGCTATTTTTATTATAGATGGCTATGGCAAATTCATACATTGAGTCTTTTGTAGACCCACACCTAGGTTTATGAGGATGGAACTACATGTGTTCTATATTGGAGAATACTGAGAGTTTGGTTCAGGTAGAAGATCATTTATCTAAACTCAAAATCTCAATTTTTTCTAAAAAATGGAAGACACAGAATACATCCTTGCTTTTTGTTAGCTGATGTCTACCCTTTCTGGACCTGTCTCAAATTGTTTCTAGAATGGAGATAAAGTGATGCACTCTTTGCTCAGTATTTAAAGTAGTATAAACTCTTTACAACCTGTATCTGATACAGAAGTCTCCATTCTCCAGGATACCAGGGCTACCATTCCACTCATATTAAAAAGGTATCTCCACTCTTTCTCAGTAGAAAACAGTGATGCAAAATAATGATAGCTTATATATGATAGCCATTTTTGTTTCAGTCAATCTCTCTTCTTGCCCTTCAGATAGCATATAATCTGTTAGAATACATGTGGTTTTTTTTTTGTATTTTCTCTACCCAACACTTAAAGCTTTAATATCTTTTCTACCAAAAATAAGCCAGTCAAGATGTCTGACAAATGAATCCACTTCATATGGATCTGTCCACCCGCTAAATATGTTAACAGAATGTATCGGATCTGGCATACCGTCAAAGATTTTAAATTCTTTGCCCGATCCAGCTATACTCCAGATGTTCCAGACTCAGTGCTGCCCAGATGTGAGGTGGATGATATTCTGCAGCTCTGTTAACAAGGTGATCATGGTAATTTTCCAATTTATAAGAGCACATCATAAGTTTCCAAAACATAATTTTAAATATACAAAGCCTAGACATTATACTCTCTAACTCCTATATTGATCTTCAAGAGGAGGCTAGAGCCAGCCCTTCAGTCTGTATCAAGAGTTCTTAGATTTGCTAATATGCCCTGGTTTCAATACCCACCTGTCCATGTCTACCAATAAGGAATGAACTTGTAGCCCTTACTGTAAATCATTTGTCTCCTCTTTATCATTAGAAACATTTATAGATTTAAGATGCATGTTTTAGGGTAAGACTGATTTCTACTTGGTTGTCCTATGGACTTATTTATATCATTGTGACCAAATCTCCTTCCCCCCCCGCCAGAAAACATCACTACTGGTTTAATAGTGTAATACAATTCCTTTAAGTACTTAACAAAGTTTGTCAATATTAGATGCAGGCTTTGTCCTTTTATTACTTTTCTTCTTGATATGCTGGAATTATTCTGAATGCTGTTAAACATCTGAAAAAATAGTTCTGTAAAACTTTACAACCATGGGAATTATTAATATTCAGAGATGATGTTTCTTTTTCTTTGGTTTCTGGGGTATTTTAAAGAGTGTTAATTCTTCATAATGGGACCATTATTTTTGTTCATATTGTCATACTGCTAAGATTCTCAGCATCTTATAAAGACACTGCAATCAGGGAACAAAAAGACATTTAAAAAGAAGATGCTCATTACAGTGCCATGGTGCTCATTAAATATTAGTTGATGTTCAAAAAGTTCAGTGGAATGTAATTACTTTTTTGCATAAGGAGACTGAAAAGTAGGACTTTGGCCATACCTGAAACTAAAGGAGGTGATTTTAAAAATAAAGAAAAAGGGCCTTCCTCATTATATTTAAATTGATATCCTGGGCACCATAAAATTTCCTAGAGAATAGTTATGATTGCGACATAATAACAATCAAAACATTTTATATGAAAACTGGGTGGAAAATAGATGACTTGTTCAAAACTAGAAAAAAAATTTTAATACTCTGATAACTTTAATTTTGCATTAGTTATTTGGGAAAAGAGTAAAATTACGAGTCATTATTGATCTATAAAGATTCTATAAAATTCTACATTAACAAATTTGTATTTCAACTGAACCTTAGCTCCAGACAAAGTGACTTGCTTCTATATAATAACTTATTTATCCTAGATTGGTCATTGAAATGCACTTACCATTGAGCCAGTGTTCAAACCCTCCTTTTTCCTCAGAAACATGGTAACTACAATATACACTGATCACATATAAAGCACAATTATATCTATCTATATACTACTGATATTTAAATAACTGTCAGTCTAATATAATGTATCCACATGGAGTACAAGGAACTTTTTCACATCCCTCATCCTCAGTTTGTTATCAGTATAAAAGGAAGGCCTGGAACTGACTTTAAGTGTTATCCCTAATCTGTCTCCTCAGGAGAGTCAAGTTGCAGCTCTGAGAATGTTGTCCGTCTTTGCAATGAATGGGTATTTTCTGTTAGGTTCCATGTGCTAGATGTGCTACTCACATCATACGTGTTAGATGTGTTGTTCAAATCTCTTATCTTTCCTAATTTTAGTGTGTGTGTTCATACAGAACAGTGCTATTGGTGGTATTCTGGGCATTTATTTCTCACCTTTGATCTACTACTGGTTTATGCCCATTTTCAAGCTTTCCTGTCCAGGTATCCATTAAATTTTCTCTGTTGTTTCCAACTGTGATGTTTCCTATTGATTTCAAAGGAGAACCTGTCTGATTCAGACCCTGGAACAAAGAATACATTGTAGATGAGAGACTTGGAGTAAAAAAGAAGAAATGTTAGCTTTATTATCTGCTTTTACTGCTAAACGCAATGAAAATCCCATTATCATTTATGGATAGACAGCTGGTTACCTGTGACTTTCTGTTACTAAGAGCAGATTAAATTACTTTCTATGAAAACCTTGATTAAAAAGCTGGTTGAAAGTAAGTTTGAGGCGTTCTTGTTGTTCTCACGATACAATTGCACGGTGTCCAAAAATAACTCTAGAAACACTGGATAGAATGGCTATTTCTAAGGGAATTAACTAATTTAAAGGAAAAGAATGACAAGTTCAAATTCCTAAAATTTGTTTTTACGTAGGCTAAAACAAGGGACACTGCCTAACTTTAAAAATCTGTTCTCTCTAGCAGCACCAGCAATACAATGGCTAATAATTAACACAAATCATTATTTTATAGGTTGCCAAATTGCAATGACAATTGAATTCACTGACTCTCCAGATCTCTTCTGTGAAAATCAGTGCATGGATTTTAGAAATTTGGGCTCTATGCAGAGAAATATAGGCATACAGGAAATTCAAAACTTACGGTTCTCCCCAAGCCTCAGCCCTCCCTGAACCTCCTCTGTCAGCTCAAGCAGCCTCTTCTTAACTGTTTGATAAATTTTCTTCTGTCTTCTTAATGACTGATAGAACACCCAAATGAGACACTAACTTTTTAAGATAAAGCCAATTCTTACACACTCAACTCCTTAGTAATGGAATTATAATTAGAGGAATATTCTTCCTTGTACCACAGATAAAATAGAAAGTAAAACCTGGAAAGAAAGGCTTTCAAAAAGGTACAACTTTGAAAATCCTATCAACATAAGAAGCATAAATATGTAGAACATGTTAAGAAAATAGGTAATAAAAGTGATTTTCCAAAGAAGGAAAACAGAAGTCAGGCTGAATATGCCAATAGTCTGTGTGTTAATGCAGATCCACATATTTTGGATACAATGTGCCACTTCGAACAGCGAGGGTCATCTCTAATGCTTTACTTGTATATTTGTTTAAAAAAAAAAACAACACTAGGCTTGCTGGTGGGTTTTCTTTTTGAAATTAAAATGTCAAAATCTCCTATAAATACTTTATTTTGAAAAATGGAAATTCAGACATGGCTGTGACTAAGGGCAACAAAATAGCTGAGAATATTTTCCTTTCCACATAACTTTAAGATGTACATACAGGAGATGAGCCTTAGCATCTGTGTAAAGTGCTTCTGAGGCTGTTCACTTTAGGGTAATCATCTTGATGAGAGATACTACAGAAGAAATCAGGACAAGTGTATATTAGGTGACCCCCCCCCCACCAAGTAATATATTTAGGTCACAGAAATAAGAACAAGGCAGGCTTACTTAACGCAACAAGGTGCAGGGCAGTACAACAACCAAAATTATTTGATCTATGAGAAATAACTTCTTTATTAGCTACTACTTGATCATGGGATATCCAAGACTAACATCCCATTGATGTTCTTATGCACATTTCCCAGAATTGTATCAATTCTTAGTTCTATAGGCCCTTGAACAAAATAGAAGTTGGGTATGCTAAATGAAAACCACTATAGCATCCATATAGTTTGTGAATTTTTATCCTAATCTTTACCAACAATAACTGCAACCATTTCTCAAGTTACTTACAGATTTAGATTATTGGATGCTTGCCAAATTTAACACTATAGTCTGGAGACCTATAATTTACTCTATTGTTTACCAGTGTGTATGGGAGTTTATGGAGATTAGGGGTAATCATTTCATGTTAGAGCCCTAACATGAATCCATCTCACCATCCTCTTGTGGAACATCCAAATTATCCACTATTTATTGAGTTTTTTGTATCTACTGTAACAGCAACAGTTAGCACCTGGGCACATCATTGTACAGGTTCTCTGATACAAAAGGGTCATGTGGAAATCATTAGTACTTCTGTTTCCTAACTCTTCCCTGGTGCATCAAAAACTAAGATATGACTAGAAGAAAATTTTAGAAATTAATGTCACTATCAAAGACTTGAATGTACATAGGAAAGTAATGTTACCTGTCATTTCCTGTTTTGCTCACCATCCCAACTGATACCCAAAACATATGGTGTGTAACTATTGACCTGGGGAATGTTTTTCCCCCATCTTAATAAATGGAAAACACCAGAAGCTGTCTTGTTTATCTTAGCAGGAATTACAATGTATTTACCATCTTGCTTCTAGGGTATGTTAGCTCTGTATCTTTGTGCCATATTGTAGACTGCAGGAGACTTAACTGTCTTACTACCATCCAGAGAATACCATGCCAGTCTTCTATACTGCCAACTTAATGCTAAAAGAACTTAAAAGCTAAATACTGTACAGGACTTCGTAAGACATTTGTAAGCTGAAGATAGGGAGATAAAGCCTTCAAACATCAATGAGACATTTAAGCAACAAAAGAAATAGTAAAGAAAATATTATGGTCATAGAACAGAAGTAAGAACCCATGAATCCAAATGGATATAAATAAATGGTGAAGAACAAACACTTCTTCCTTAGAGTAGATTGCAAACTAATAAACATAGAAGAAATGATGGAACTAGAAAATTACCATTTGGAACTCATCATTAGTTATTTCATGCAAGAATCACCATAACTTAGAAGTAGTGAGGTTAAAAAATGAAAACAAATATTTGTAAGCTCTCTCTGTAAGATACTTATTAATCTCCATGAAAAATATAGTAGCTAAGGCTGGCCAATAATATTTGAAGCAAGTTATCAAATTAATATCACAGTTAATGGGAAAAGCTCACATCAAGTGCCTCCTTTGATAATTTCTACCAAAAATATATACCTAAATTCCAATCAAGATGAAAAGCAAACATAAATTAAGGAATAGTCTAGAAAATAAATAGCCAGAACTTTTCCAAAATATGTTAAAGTCATGGGGAAAAAAACAAGAGATTGCAGAATTAAATATATTTAATTCTGGATTGGATTCTGAGTTTTTTTCCTAAAAGAGAGGATTAATGGGACAATTGTGGAAATTTGTACATAGTCTTCAGTTTGGTAATAGTCAACATGAATTCCCTGATTTTGGTAATCTTCCTTTGATTATATAAGAAAAGATCAGGATTTTAGGCATATACTCCTTAAGTATTTAGAGGCATATCTGCAAATTTCTTCCCAACTTTTGAAAGAAAAAACTATGTATATATAATGTGTACTCATGTGGTTTCACAATGTATATATATGTGTGTGTGTGTGTATCTATATGCATTTGAGAGAAAAAAGAGGGAGGAAAAATAAAAAAAATATATGTGAAAATTGTTTACATTTGGGCAATTGGATAAAAATTTAAGGAACTTTATTGTCCTACATTTGTAATTTTTTATAATTTTCAAATCATTTCAAAATCTAAAGGATAGGAAAATCCAGTTTGATCACAATCTTGTGAAAAGCTGAGGAATCCAATGGTTCATTTTAAAAAGTTTGCTCTTAGGAGAAAGACAATTTGCTGAACATTATCACTAACAAAGAAGCACATTTGTTTCTGATTGCTTGAAATTAAGAACACCAATTGATACAGCAATCTAGAGAGAACAGCTAAGATGAGACTACAAAGAGAAAAGCAATAACCAGATGAGACTACAAAGAGAAAAGCAATGAAGAAAAACTACCAACAATATCAAAACAGCAAAACAGTAGTCATTTGTATTGTATATACCCTCCTTTTGAAGTTTAGACAATGACCAATAATGGCTATCAATTATATATGTCAGTATAATAATCTCAAATTGTTTATTACCCTTCACATAACTCTGAAATCCTTTATTCATTTGTTTTTTATTATACACCTAATATGTACTAATCATTGCATTTGGTCTTCAAATATCCACGAAAAAAAAGTCACACTTTACATTCTAACTATATGGTCTCATGGGGAACAATAACAATAAACAATTATAGAAGTAATTATTTAATATCATCACCATAAATACTCTGAAGATGAGAAGACAGGAGAGTGAGAGTTTAGTAAAGGAACTTGTTAGTTTCAGAAGACATGGATTTCTGTGAGATAGTAACTTTAGTTGGAGATTTGATAGATAAAATAAAACCTACTCTATTTATGGATCCTTTATTCTGACACGTTCTATTTGATTATCTTTTCACTAATATCACACTCACTCAGTTACTGAGATTTATGGCCAAAATTAGCAAGACAGGAAACAACATGTGATGGAGGGGATGTAGAGAAAGGGGAACCCTCTTACACTGTTGGTGGGAATGCAAGTTGGTGCAGCTCTTTGGAGAACAGTGTGGAGATTCCTCAAGAAATTAAAAATAGAACTTCCCTATGACCCTGCAATTGCACTACTGGGTATTTACCCCAAAGATACAGAGGTAGTGAAAAGAAGGGCCATCTGTACCCCGATGTTTATAGCAGCAATGGCCACGGTTGCCAAACTGTGGAAAGAACCAAGATGCCCTTCAACGGACGAATGGATAAGGAAGATGTGGTCCATATACACTATGGAGTTATGCCTCCATCAGAAAGGATGAATACCCAACTTTTGTAGCAACACAGACGGGACTGGAAGAGATTATGCTGAGTGAAATAAGTCAAGCAGAGAGAGTCAAGTATCATACGGTTTCACTTATTTGTGGAGCATAACAAATAGCATGGAGGACATGGGGAGTTAGGAGAAGGCAGCTGGGGAAAATTGGAAGGGGAGGTGAACAATGAGAGACTATGGTCTCTGAAAAACAATCTGAAGGGTTTGAAGAGGTGGGGGGGTGGGAGGTTGGGGGAACCAGGTGGTGGGTATTAGAGAGGGCACAGATTGCATGGAGCACTGGGTGTGGTACAAAAACAATGAATACTGTTATGCTGAAAATAAATTTTAAAAAATGATTAAAAAAATAAATTTAAAAAATAAATAAGTAAATAAATAAAAGAAAAGAAAAAAATAAAGTAAATCTTGAGATCAAGTAATAAAAAGTCTTCAAGTTTGCTCTTTCAGCATGACTTAATGATTTTGGGGTTTTACATTTCTATATAAATTAAGATTTTCAATTCTTACCATGAACAATGTCTTTTGGAATTTGAATTGGGATTGCATTTATTACTTTGGGAGTGAAATTTTACAAATACCAAGCTTTCCAAAAATACAGTTGGTAATTTGCTTATGTATTATTTAATTTCCTTCCACAATGTTTTATTGTTTTGAGTGAAAAGCTCTTTAACATTTTGTTAAATCTATCTCTCCATAAATCATGTTTTGAAACTACTATTAATAGTGGTGTGTTTTGGGGTGCCTGGGTGGCTCAGTGGGTTAAGCCCCTGGCTTCGGCTCAGGTCATGATCCCAGGGTCCTGGGACCGAGCCCCATATTGGGCTCTCTGTTTGGCGGGGAGCCTGCTTCCCTTCCTCTCTCTGCCTGTATCTCTGCCTAGTTGAGATCTCTGTCAAATAAATAAACTCAAAAAAATAGTGTTTTTTTTTTAATTTTTGCTTTCCATTGGTTAGCTACTATTTAGAAACACAATTAGATTTCCATTTCTGCTTAAAATTTAGAGAATTTCAAAAACACATCGATTCTACCATAAAAATGAGGACAAACAACATAGTCTACAGATTTTCACTTTTTGAAAAACAGTAGAAAAAAGAGGTCATCACCATAAAATTAAGAATAAAGTAGCTGAAATCTAAATGAATTCTTAAAAGGCAAATATGTGCTACCCTAATAGTTTAGAATCCCAGAGAGCCCTAGATACAAGGTGAATCTCTACCACACTGATTATTGATATGAGCCTCCACTGATTATTGATATGACAGATTTGAGGACTGAAACACATCTGAGAGAACCCCTCTGAAGACTTACCTAAATTTAAGGGTGATACAGCATTTTCACTCTATAGACTACTTAGAATACAAGGTATAGGTTGGCTCCTGCTTTCTGGAAGATGGGCACAAAAACTGGCTGCGTCCTGGGCATTTGTCATGTACAAGGAAGAAGAGGCCCATTGATGGTCATGAAACAGAAAACCACTCTGCCCCAAACCATGCACTAACATGAAACAGAAGTTATCGATTGCTGGGGGAGGGATAGGAAATCCACCCATCCTGGATCCTGCAGAGATATGTAGCAAGGTTCTACTGTCAGTGCAAAAGAGCAGGAAACTCACTCATGCCAGGGACCCAGCATAAGGTGGAGCTCTCCTGCTACTGTCCCTAGGGAAGAAACAGGAAACCTACTTGTGCTCCAGATCCTGTATTGCAGAGAGCATAGTAGAACTGTTTGACAGAAGAATGGGGATGCTAAGGGAGCCCTACTCCTGAAGGAGCAGGTATAGAAAGTCTGCCTAATGCTGAGGCAGAAGAAGTAAGGAATCCCCCCATATGAGCTTTGTGAATATAAAGTGATAACAATAGCAGTCGACCACTGGGGTAGGGGACCGGAGCACAGAAGGAAATCTTTCTGTGGTGCAGAAATGCAGGGCATGCCAAAATCCAGTGGAGGAGTTGGAATATTGATAAATATTGAAAATAGACAGGTGATGAACATCACTTAGAAAACTAGAATTGAAACTTGTGAAGCAACAATGCTAAATAAAGCAACAACAAATTCACATAAAATCATATGGACTCAAAACCCTCTCTGAAAGAAGAGGCTTTCACACTTCTGGGCATAAATAATATCTTCATTAGTTTCTAGGGCTTTGTTACCAAAAAAAATTGGCATTCAATACAAATTATAAAGCTCAGAAAACATCAAGCAATATCATACATTCACAACAAATAAAATAGCTGTCAGGGAAAAATTCAGATGTGGCACAAATAGCAGAATTATCAGATGGGAACTTTAAAATGATCAAGTACAGACATGACATGACTACTATATTAAACTAAGTATGGGCAACATAAACATGGAGAATTTCAAAAGATAGATAAAACTATAAAAAAGAGCCCAAAAGAAATGATAGAAATAATGTGATATAGAAGTTAATTCCATTAAAAGACTTAGCATAACAGACTCAACACAGGTAAGGATCAGCTAAATAGAATGAAGTCCAATAGAAATTCACCAAACTGAAATACAGAAAGCAAAAATAGTGAAAAATTTTGGTAAAACATCTGAAATCTATGGGACAATATGAAACAACATAATATGCATGCAAATTGAATTTCTGATCAGGAGTGGATAACAAATGTATATTAATTTATGAAGGCCAGAATTTACATGTATATGTATTTATATAGTCTACATATTATACACATACATACACACACACCAAGAAAAATCCACATATCTCAGAAGCCCAGAGAACCCCAAAGAGTGAATAACGAGAACAGCCAAGAAAAGGCAAGGCACAAGTGGTTCCTTCCCTGGGGCAAGATACCAGATTCCATACAAACTGCTAATAAAAATTCAGGTAGGAGAGGAGGAGACAAGATGGCAGAGAAGTAGCAAGCTGAGACTACTTCAGGTAGCGGGAGATCAGCTAGATAGCTTACCTAAAGATTGCAAACACCTACAAATCTAATGGGAGACCGAAGAGAAGAAGAACAGCAATTCTAGAAACAGAAAATCAACCACTTTCTGAAAGGTAGGACTGGCAGAGAAGAAATCCAAAGCGATGGGAAGATAGACCACGGGTGAAGGGCCAGCTCCAGGCAAGCGGCAGAGCAACGGAGCACAAAATCAGGACTTTTAAGTCTGTTCCACTGAGGAACATCGCTCCAGAGGCTTAAGTGGGGTGAAGCCCACGAGGGGTCAGCATGGCGTCAGGTCCCGCAGGGTCACAGAAGGATCAGGGGTGTCTGAGTGTCGCAGAGCTTGCAGGTATTAGAACGGGGAAGCCAGCTACAGAGACAGAGCCGAGGAGTGAGCTCTAAGCTCAGGGTTACCTTGAACAGGTCGCAGGCTCGGTGAGCTCGGAGCGCGGCCGGAGGCCAGGGTGACGGGACTAATTGGGCACTGTTCTCGGAGGGCGCACTGAGGAGTGAGGCCCCGGGCTCTCGGCTCCTCTGGGCCAGAGACTGGGAGGCCGCCATCTTCATTCCCATCCTCTGGAACTCTATGGAAAGCACTAAGGGAACAAAAGCTCCCGAAAGCAAACCCGAGCAGATGACTCAGCCCGGCCCCTGGTAAGGGCGGTGCAACTCCGCCTGGGGCAAAGACACTTGAGAATCACTACAACAGGCCCCTCCCCAGAAGATCAACAAGAAATACAGCCAGGACCAAGTTCATCTACCAAGGAGTGCAGTTTCAATACCAAGGAGAGCAGTGGAATTCCAGAGGAGAAGAAAGCAAAGCATGGAGCGCATGGCTTTCTCCCCATGATTCTTTAGTCTTGCAGTTATTTTTTTTTTCTTTTTCAATTTTTTTTCTCTTCTTCTGCTAAATTTTTTTTAACTTTTACACTTTACTTTTTTAACATTTTTAACTAGTTTATCTAATATATATATATATTTTTCCTTTTTATATTTTTTCTTTATTCGTTTTCTTCTTTTAATTGTTTCATTTTTTTTTCTTTTTGAACCTCTTTTTATCCCCTTTCTCCTCCCTCATGATTTGGGATCTCTTCTGATTTGGTTAAAGCATATTTTCCTGGGGTCTTTGCCACCCTTTTAGTATTTTACTTGCTCCTTCATATACTCTTATCAAGACAAAATGATAAGGCAGAAAATTTCACCACAAAAAAAAAGAACAAGAGGCAGTACCAAAGGATAGGGACCTAATCAATACAGACATTGGTAATATGTCAGATCTAGAGTTCAGAATGACGATTCTCAAGGTTCTAGCCGGGCTCGAAAAAGGCATGGAAGATATTAGAGAAACCCTCTCGGGAGATATAAAAGCCCTTTCTGGAGAAATAAAAGAACTAAAATCTAACCAAGTTGAATCAAAAAAGCTATTAATGAGGTGCAATAAAAAATGGAGGCTCTCACTGCTAGGATAAATGAGACAGAAGAAAGAATTAGCGATATAGAAGACCAAATGACAGAGAATAAAGAAGCTGAGCAAAAGAGGGACAAACAGCTACTGGACCACGAGGAGAGAATTCGAGAGATAAGTGACACCATAAGACGAAACAACATTAGAATAATTGGGATTCCAGAAGAAGAAGAAAGAGAGAGGGGAGCAGAAGGTATATTGGAGAGAATTATTGGAGAGAATTTCCCCAATATGGCAAAGGGAACAAGCATCAAAATCCAGGAGGTGCAGAGAACCCCCCTCAAAATCAATAAGAATAGGTCCACACCCCATCACCTAATAGTAAAATTTACAAGTCTTAGTGACAAAGAGAAAATCCTGAAAGCAGCCCGGGAAAAGAAGTCTGTAACATGCAATGGTAAAAATATTAGATTGGCAGCAGACTTATCCACAGAGACCTGGCAGGCCAGAAAGAGCTGGCATGATATATTCAAAGCACTAAATGAGAGAAACATGCAGCCAAGAATACTATATCCAGCTAGGCTATCATTGAAAAGAGGAGGAGAGATTAAAAGCTTCCAGGACAAACAAAAACTGAAAGAATTTGCAAACACCAAACCAGCTCTACAGGAAATATTGAAAGGGGTCCTCTAAGCAAAGAGAGAGCCTAAAAGTAGTAGATCAGAAAGGAACAGAGACAATATACAATAACAGTCACCTTACAGGCAATACAATGGCACTAAATTCATATCTCTCAATAGTTACCCTGAATGTTAATGCGCTAAATGTCCCAATCAAAAGACACAGGGTATCAGAATGGATAAAAAAAACAAAACCCATCTATATGTTGCCTACAAGAGATTCATTTTAAACCCAAAGACACCTCCAGATTTAACGTCAGGGGGTGGAAAACAATTTACCATGCTAATGGACATCAGAAGAAAGCAGGACTGGCAATCCTTATATAAGATCAATTAGATTTTAAGCCAAAGACTAAGATAAGAGATGAGGAAGGACACTATATCATACTCAAAGGATCTGTCCAACAAGAAGATCTAACAATTTTAAATATCTATGCCCCTAACGTGGGAGCAGCCAAATATATAAACCAATTAATAACAAAATCAAAGAAACACATTAAGAATAATACAATCATAGTAGGGGACTTTAACACTCCCCTCACTGAAATGGACAGATCATCCAAGCAAAAGATCAACAAGAAAATAAAGGCCTTAAATGACACACTGGACCAGAAGGACATCACAGATATATTCAGAACATTTCATCCCAAAGCAACAGAATACACATTCTTCTCTAGTGCACATGGAACATTCTCCAGAAGAGATCACATCCTCGGTCCTAAATCAGCTCTCAACTGGTATCAAAAGATTGGGATCATTCCCTGCATATTTTCAGACCACAATGCTCTGAAGCTAGAACTCAATCACAAGAGGAAATTTGGAAAGAACCCAAATACATGGAGACTAAACAGCATCCTTCTAAAGAATGAATGGGTCAACCAGGAAATTAAAGAAGAATTGAAAAAATTCATGGAAACAAATGATAATGAAAATACAACGGTTCAAAATCTGTGGGACACAACAAAGGCAGTCCTGAGAGGAAAATATATAGCGGTACAAGCCTTCCTCAAGAAACAAGAAAGGTCTCAGGTACACAACCTAACCCTACACCTAAAGGAGCTGGAGAAAGAACAAGAAAGAAACCCTAAACCCAGTAGGAGAAGAGAAATCATAAAGATCAGAGCAGAAATCAATGAAATAGAAACCAAAAAAACAATAGAACAAATCAACGAAACTAGGAGCTGGTTCTTTGAAAGAATTAATAAGATTGATAAACCCCTGGCCAGACTTATCAAAAAGAAAAGAGAAAGGACCCAAATAAATAAAATCATGAAAGAAAGAGGAGAGATCACAACTAACACCAAAGAAATACAGACAATTATAAGAACATATTATGAGCAACTCTATGCCAACCAATTTGACAATCTGGAAGAAATGGATGCATTCCTAGAGACATATAAACTACCACAACTGAACCAGGAAGAAATAGAAAGCCTGAACAGACCCATAACCAGTAAGGAGATTGAAACAGCCATCAAAAACCTCCAAACAAATAAAAGCCCAGGGCCAGACAGCTTCCCGGGGGAATTCTACCAAACATTTAAAGAAGAACTAATTCCTATTCTCCTGAAACTGTTCCAAAACATAGAAATGGAAGGAAAACTTCCAAACTCCTTTTATGAGGCCAGCCTCACCTTGATCCCAAAACCAGACAAGGATCCCATCAAAAAAGAGAACTACAGACCAATACCCTTGATGAACACATATGCAAAAATTCTCACCAAAATACTAGCCAATAGGATTCAACAGTACATTAAAAGGATTATTCACCACGACCAAGTGGGATTTATTCCAGGGATGCAAGGTTGGTTCAACATCCGCAAATCAATCAATGTGATACAACACATTAATAAAAGAAAGAACAAGAACCATATGATACTCTCCATAAATGCTGAAAAAGCATTTGATAAAGTACAGCATCCCTTCCTGATCAAAACTCTTCAAAGTGTAGGGATAGAGAGCACATACCTCAATATTATCAAAGCCATCTATGAAAAACCCAACGCAAATATCATTCTCAATGGAGAAAAACTGAAAGCTTTTCCGCTAAGGTCAGGAACATGGCAGGGATGTCCGTTATCACCACTGCTATTCAACATAGTACTAGAAGTCCTAGCCTCAGCAATCAGACAACAAAAAGAAATTAAAGGCATCCAAATCGGCAAAGAAGAAGTCAAACTATCACTCTTTGCAGATGATATGATACTATATGTGGAAAACCCAAAAGACTCCACTCCAAAACTGCTTGAACTTGTATAGGAATTCAGTAAATTGTCAGGATATAAAATCAATGCACAGAAATCAGTCGCATTTCTCTACACCAACAACAAGACAGAAGAAAGAGAAATTAAGGAGTCCATCCCATTTACAATTGCACCCAAAACTATAAGATACCTAGGAATAAACCTAACCAAAGAGGCTAAGAATCTATACTCAGAAAAGTATAATGTACTCATGAAAGAAATTGAGGAAGACACAAAGAAATGGAAAAATGTTCCATGCTCCTGGATTGGAAGAATAAATATTGTTAAAATGTCTATGCTACCTAAAGCAATCTATACATTTAATGCAATTCCTATCAAAGTACCATCCATTTTTTTCAAAGAAATGGAACAAATAATCCTAAAATTTATATGGAACCAGAAAAGACCTCGAATAGCCAAAGGAATATTGAAAAAGAAAGCCAAAGTTGGTGGCATCACAATCCCAGATTTCAAGCTCTATTACAAAGCTGTCATCCTCAAGACAGCATGGTACTGGCACAAAAACAGACACATAGATCAATGGAACAGAATAGAGAGCCCAGAAATAGACCCTCAACTCTATGGTCAACTAATCTTCGACAAAGCAGGAAAGAATGTCCAATGGAAAAAAGACAGCCTCTTCAATAAATGGTGTTGGGAAAATTGGACAGCCACATGCAGAAAAATGAAATTGGATCATTTCCTTACACCACACATGAAAATAGACTCAAAATGGATGAAGGACCTCAATGTGAGAAAGGAATCCATCAAAATCCTTGAGGAGAACGCAGGCAGCAACCTCTTCGAACTCAGCCGCAGCAACATCTTCCTAGGAACATCGCCAAAGGCAAGGGAAGCAAGGGCAAAAATGAACTATTGGGATTTTATCAAGATCAAAAGCTTTTGCACAGCAAAGGAAACAGTTAACAAAACCAAAAGACAACGGACAGAATGGGAGAAGATATTTGCAAACGACATATCAGATAAAGGGCTAGTGTCCAGAATCTATAAAGAAGTTAGCAAACTCAACACCCAAAGAACAAATAATCCAGTCAAGAAATGGGCAGAGGACATGAACAGACATTGCTGCAAAGAAGACATCCAGATGGCCAACAGACACATGAAAAAGTGCTCCATATCACTCGGCATCAGGGAAAATCAAATCAAAACCACAATGAGATATCACCTCACACCATTCAGAATGGCTAAAATTAACAAGTCCGGAAATGACAGATGCCGGCGAGGATGCGGAGAAAGGGGAACCCTCCTACACTGTTGGTGGGAATGCAAGCTGGTGCAACCACTCTGGAAAACAGCATGGAGGTTCCTCAAAATGTTGAAAATAGAACTACCCTATGACCCAGCAATTGCACTACTAGGTATTTATCCTAAAGATACAAACGTAGTGATCCGAAGGGGCACGTGCACCCGAATGTTTATAGCAGCAATGTCTACAATAGCCTAACTATGGAAAGAACCTAGATGTCCATCAACAGACGAATGGATAAAGAAGAGGTGGTATATATACACAATGGAATACTATGCAGCCATCAAAAGAAATGAAATCTTGCCATTTATGACGACATGGATGGAACTAGAGGGTATCATGCTTAGTGAAATAAGTCAATCGGAGAAAGACAACTATCATATGATCTCCCTGATATGAGGGAGAGGAGATGCAACATGGGGCGTTAAGGGGGTAGGAGAAGAGTAAATGAAACAAGATGGGATTGGGTGGGAGACAAACCATAAGTGACTCTTAATCTCACAAAACAAACTGAGGGTTGATGGGGGGAGGGGGGTTGGTAGAGGGGGAGTGGGGTTATGAACATTGGGGAGGGTATGTGCTATGGTGACTGCTGTGAAATGTGTAAACCTGGCAATTCACAGACCTGTACCCCTGGGGATAAAAATATATGTTTAAAAAAATAAAATTAATAAAAAAAAATTCAGGTAAATATTTAATGAATTCCTGAAGGTTGACTGTGAGCTAGTGAGAAAATACATAACCCTTAGGAGCCACAGACACAAGGGACAATCTCAACCACTTGCAGGATCTTCTTTACAGACATTACCCAAGGAAAGATCAAGGATAGGATGACAGATCTGAGAAAGCCTCCCTGTGGTACACAGTGGAAGAGGAGAATAGTAACTACTACTGATAAAACACAAAACTTCCCCTGCATGTGTGTGTCTATCTCTCCAGAGAATAAAAGGCTAAGGCTCCTGAGGGAAGAGTTTAAAAAAAAAATCTATTTCCCGTAGGGTACAAATGAAGATCACAAATCCTGGAAACCGCACTCTGTCCCTGAACTGAGTAATGGGTAAACTGTGGTACAAGAACTTAGTGACATACTTCTCTGCAATAAAAAGGTATCAGTATAGTGACAACATGAATATATCCAAAATGCATTATGCTAAGTGAAAAAAGCCAAACTTAAGAAGCCACATACTGCATGCCCAATTTATATGACATTCTCAAAAAGGAAAAGCTATAGAATAGAAAGAAATCAGTGATTGCCAAGAACAGTGGGTGGCAGGACAAGTGACTGCAATTGGGCACAGGGTAATTGGGGGTTGATGGAATTGTTCTGGATCTTGAATGTCGTGGTGGTTAGAGAACTGTAAGCATTTGTCAAAATTCTTAGAACTGTATAATAGGGTGAGTTGCATTGTATATAAATAATGCCATATTGTAAAAGCTGAAAAAAGAAAATATTAAGTTATGAAAGTGAAATATTTTAGACAGGCAAAAGTTTAAGAAAAAGTTTCTCATTAATCTGCATTAAAAGAAGTGATAAAATAAGTTCTATAGGTTAAAAGGGATATGTAACTAGTGTTTTGTTGTTAATATGGACCAGGAATCGTTACAGCCTAGCTAAATCCACTTGTTAATTCTAAAATTTTATTTTTGTAGATTCCTTAGGATTTCCTATATGAACAATCATGTGTTAGCATCCACTAGGCTTTAGAAAAAAGAATCTCTTTGAAGAATTAAGAGAAATAAAATCACTATTCCAAAGTGAATACATTGTCACTCTTCTCACGTTGCAACACTTTGTAATTCAAGTTACCGTGATAGTTTTTTCTGGTAGAAAAACACTTTTAAATGCCAATCAACGATCAAGAAATGGATGCTTCTTTTCTATATCCTCTTCCAACTTTTGCTCTATCATTTAAAATAAGTGTCTGGCCCAAAACATGTTTTCAGCTTATTTGGCTGCGCTAGGAAATTATCCATACAATCAAATAATGTATCTCTTTCTTTGACATTTTCAGTATTCCCCAATCTCACCTAACCTGGAAATGCTTCAACAGCAATGGTATATTGGGATTTATCAGTTTTCTTCTGAGACATCAAAATACCCATACATAAATCCCATTTTCAAATATTCAATGAAAAATAATTTTTAAATCTCTACTTTTACTTTAAAGGTTAAAGTTTCTAATTTGGATTAGATACAAACACAGAAAAACTAGACATTCCTGCTAATTAAAAATCAAGATCTCAAGCTTAGAAGGTTGTGTTAAATCTAATTCTCGGCTGAAGGCTTGCACCATTTATATAAAATATAATCACAGACCCATCCAGTGACAATTCATTCATTACTAAAGCATTCCATTTTTGAGAATTTTAGACATTCCAGCTCTAATTTTTAAGAAAAAACTCTAGAATACTAAGCCAATTGAGTTTGTAAAAGGCTTTCTTCCATTAGACCTAGCTTTATCCCTAAGAGGTCTTCAGAACATGACTTTTTCTCAGCCCAACCATGAAACAGGACAATTATAAATAGTAGCTTTTACTTAAGTACTAATGAGAAAAGTACATATATTTGAAATTTGAAATACATAGAAAAGAGAGAAAGGTGAACATTAAAATAACCTGTCATTCTGCCAATCAGTGATATCCACTCAATATTTTAGTGCATTTAAAAATATTTATTTTCTGTCCATTTCATCTACTGATGGACACTAGGGTTTCCTTCCACATCTTGGCTATTGAATAATGCTGCAATAAACATAGGGGTGCATATACCTTTTCAAATTAGGTGTTTTCATTTGCTCTAGGTAAATACCCAATAGTGGATATTTAGATGTATGGATAAAGAAGTTTGTTATGTATGCCCGATGGAATATTACTCAGCCATAAAAAAGGAACGAGAAATTGTCATTTGTGACAACATGGATGGACTTAGAGGTTAAGTGAAGTAGGTCAGGCAAAGAAAGATAAACACCGTATGATTTCATTCAAATGTGAAATCTAAAAAACAAAACTAACAAACAAAAAAACCAGAAACAGACTGATAAATACAGAGGTTGCCAGAAGGGAGGGGGTTGGAGGTATGGGTGAAATAGGTGAAGGAATTACGGGAAGCTGTTTTGAGGAAATGATTCTCGAGGTGAGAGTTAGAGCAAGGGATTCAGCTACGAAAAGAGCCAGGGGAAGAGTGCGTTAGTCCAAAGTCACTGAGGCAGCCAATAGCTTTGCATCAGCTGAACAGAGAAATGAGGTTCCTGGATTAGAGTTTAGTAAATTGTGGTGGAGTAAGGGGTGATGGTACTAGACACAGTGGGAAAAAGGGACAGGACAAGTCAAAATATTTCGTATCTTGTACTGAGAAGTTTGGGTTTTATTCCAACCAAACTGGGAAGTCTGAATGTTTTATGCAAAGGTGTGATGGTTAATTTTATGTGTCAAGCTGATTGGACTAAGGGATGCCCAGATAGCTGGTAACATATTATTATGGGTGTGTCTGTGTGCATGTTTCTGGAAGAGATTAACATTTGAATTAGTGAACTGAGTAAAACAGATGGTCTTCACCAATGCGGGTAGGCATTAATCTAATACACTAAAGGCCTAAATAGAACCAAAAAGAGGAAGAGGTATGGATTTGCTCTGTCTTTCTCTGCTTAAGCTGAGGCATTTCTCTTGCCCTCAGACATCATCACTCCCTGGTTTTGGGGTTTTGAACTCAAATAAGGACTTGCACCCTCAATCCCCCCACTACGCAAACCCCCTGATTCTTAGGCCTTCATACTTGGGTATGCAACTGATTATCACCACTAAATTTCCTGGTTCTTCGGTTTACAGATGGCAGATCCTGGGACTTTTTGGTCGTCATCACTGTATAAGCCGATTTATACACACACACACACATACACACATATATAGGCACATACATGCATACATACACATGCCTGCACGTGTATACACATATATGTATATGTACATATATTTTAGTGTATGTGTTATATATGTATGTGTAAATACATGTGTATGTCTCTGTGTGTATGTGTGTGTGTGTGCACGCGTGTGTGTGTGTGTGTGTGTGTGTCCTGTTCGTTTTATTTCTCTGGATAACTCTAATACAAGGGTATACTACAGATGAAGATTTCATTTTAATTGGTCATTGGCTGCTGTGGAAAATAGCTTTTAGGTTTATCCCTAAATTAAACTTTTTTTTAAAGATTTTATTTATTTATTTGATGGACAGAGATCACAAGTAGGCAGAGAGGCAGGCAGAGAGAAAGACAGAGGGAAGCAGGCTCCCCACTGAGCAGAGAGCCCAATGTGGGGCTCAATCCCAGGACTCTGGGATCATGACCTGAGTTGAAGGCAGAGACTTTAACCCACTGAGCCACCCAGGTGCCCCAAAAGGCTTCTTCTCTTAACTGGAATTTCTTTTGGCATGTGGTAGTCCCCCCATCTACAGTTTTGCTTTCCATGGCTTCAGCTGCCTCTAATCAACTGTGACCCACAAGCAGATAATCTTTCATCTGAAGGTCAAATAGGAGCCTAGAGTTATGTCACAATATCTCTGGTATTTCCCTCACTTTTTCTCAACACAGGCATTTTATCATCTCACATCTTCACAAAAAAGAGGAGTACAGTACCAGAACATATTTTGAGAAAGACCATATTCACGTAACTTGTATTACAGGAAACTGTCATTGTTCTATTTCATTATCAGTTATTTTTAGTCTCTTACTATGCTTAGTTTAATTCTAAATTATCACAGGTATGCATGTATAGGGAAAAGCAGTGTATAGAGGACTTGGTTCTGTTGGTGGTTTCAGGCATCACCTGGGGGTCCTGGAACTTATCCTCCCATGGATACAGGCAACTACTATGCATCATCTATTGTCTTTTTCACTGTAAGGTCAGTTCTGCTGGCCTACAACAGCCATAACTTTCCAATATCAGAGACAGTTTCAAAAACTTTTTATGATCCCACTCTGCTTCTCTGATATATTTTTCCTATCAGTAATGCTGCTGTGACAGGGAATAGTAAACTAAGCATAGATTCCCTGTCATTTTAGGAATGCCATTCTAGTCACACTTCCATCATCTACATAGTCAAGTAATATTTATTGAATGTGTAACATGTGCTAAACCTTTTACTAGGTGGGCAGTGGAGAATAAAAAGACATGGATCTTATTCTATGAATTTGACAGTCTGCCTAGGGAGAGAAACCATCTAAAACACTACACACATATACACACACATACCAGAATCTTAAATTTGAGAAAAAGAACAGGTTTTGCCATAAGAGAAT
This sequence comes from Lontra canadensis, assembly GCF_010015895.1. Classification (NCBI taxonomy): domain Eukaryota; kingdom Metazoa; phylum Chordata; class Mammalia; order Carnivora; family Mustelidae; genus Lontra; species Lontra canadensis. The sequence continues at coordinate 6,621,223 of NW_022631013.1, read as the reverse complement.
AGCAGGAGGAAAAAAAATTTCATGGGGATGGTAGTAAGAAATTGTATCCTTGAGAAATTATAATTTAAGTTGAAAATTAAGCAGATGCAGAGCTTGGAGAAAGAACAGAGAACAGTATGTAAGAGATCTGAAGCATTCGAGGAACTCAAAGAAGGCTCATGATTTTAGCACATAATAAGCAACAACAGCAAAATAGGCCTTTGGGAAAGAAGGCAGAATCAAGACCATCCTCAACCGTATAAGATAATTTGAAGATCTGTAAATTTACTTTTTAAAAAATTGGATTCTAAATGCAATGATACTTTAACAGCAATAGTAAGACACAAAGGGATTTTAAGAGGGGTGATGGCATTCCCCAACTTTAACTCAAGGCACCCTCACCTCTGATCTGCTTTCCTGGAAGCCACATGCAAATTTATTTTAAATGTGCAATCAGTATAGCAATAATTTCAAATTTACACCCAAACGAACAAACAGAGAAAAAAAGACATATCCCTGGGTGGAAAAAGAAAAAGTAAGAAGTAAATAAAAGCAAAAGAAAGCTTATTTTCATTTCTGTGTTTTCCCCAGAGTCTCTGATAGTATCTTCTTTAATCGTAATAAAATTAAAAGCTAATACAAATAGCAACTGTTTCATAAGTCTCCACTGTGTCCTCCTTTACCTGTTCTGCAGCTATATAAGGAATATAATATTAGCCCAATTTCTAAGGCAGCAAAGATAAGTGATGGAGCCAGGTAGTGAGAGCTTCCTAATAGATTTAAAGCACTTGGGCCAATTTATGAACAAATATATTTTTTTATTTTGCTCTTTCCAACTCTAAGAAAACTTAGAACTTCCACCCAGTTCAGTTAAAATACTAAAAGCCTAGCCTTCCTCAAGTCTACAAGGTTTCTTCTTATTCCTCTTTCCTCAGAGTTTGAGGATGTTCTCCTCAACATTTCTATTACAGTGAGGATTCCAGGTATTAGCTTTCTCAACGACCAAAGTTTTCAGGTTCAAGCTACCATGGGAACATCAACTACATATTAGACTCAGTAACTCTTTGGAAGCCTCCGGGAGTAATCCTAAAGGGCAGTGGAGACAGTGTCTATTGAGGAAAAAAGACTCATCTGAGGTCTCCCAAGCCACTAAGGCTTATGACTCTCTTCACTTAAATTCACCTTCTCTCACACCTATTTCCTATGCCATTCCCCCGCCGCAAATGCCGTGGTCTCCAGTTTTCTGGTTCACCTTGAACATGCACCTGTCACTAAACATATTAACAGAAACACTAACTGAACAAAGAAAGGATGTCACCCACAAGGATTAGTGACTATTCACTTATTTATTAACAAAACCATAGGTATTTCCCACTGGGACTTAGATTTGTGGAGATGGGGAATTCTGGATATCAATTCCTGCTTTTCTCCAGCCCTTTATCCTTCATAAAGTCCCTGGTTGTTATTCATATCTTTACTTAGTAAGTCTTGGAATCAAGGACAGATTCACATTTTTTTCCACTCTCAAATAACTTGATTCTAAAGCCAATCATTCACATTAAATGTGTTACCTCAGCTTTACATCTCTTCTGTCTCACACAATTAAAAAATATTAGATTCCATAAGTAACAGGGCCAAATTATCTGAATGGAAAAATTAAAAGCAGGTCTGGGATGGGAAACATGGGAGCCTCCCACCAATTCACACAGATTTCTGTCACCAATGCCATCAAAAATCTCAAACATGGCCCCAAACACCTTCATCCTGCTCTCACCTCATGGACTGGTTTTCTTGACTGAGGACTGACAAAGATCTCAATTACCACAGATTACCTTGAATATGATACTTTGTGAATGAACTCCCCACACTAACATCAGTATAAACAATCAACACGAAAAGATCTAAGGGGTGAGATGGAGAGATGGCAAAGCAGAATTAATTCTCTAGAGTCATGAGGATGAATCCCCAGTAGTATGACTCAGAGATGCTGGTTCCTAAATGTTCTGTCTTCTGGCACTGAGCCTTCAGAGAGGCACTTGTAAGAGGACATTTAAGCGCTGTTGCCAATATTTGTGCTTTAAATTCCCTCTAAGATTTTTAGCTGGCTGACAATTTTGAAATCATTTCAATGTCTCCATAGTGTCTTACTACTACTTGATTACTTTCATTCTCTCCCAGAGGACGTGAAAAAAATCCCACAGGGTAAGGTTTTTAATATTTCATAGCCCACATGAGACTTTGGACTCCACTTTCCTTAATGGCATTCACTATACTGGGACATCTGTTCTCAGATAAGAAGTCGATATTGAGGAAACTCTATAAACTTTTACCAGGACCTCTTTTCTTTTTACTGAAGCATAATAATTAAAATGATAAAAGCCATAACTATCTTTTTTTTCAATGGTCTCACATCTCAGATTATAACGCAAGCAAGAGGCTGAGCTGCTCCTTCAGCCCTCTTCTCATGTGCAGGAATGGCCGAGGAACTCCCAGAACCCAGATGAACCGGTATCTCCATAAGGAGCCAAATGTGTTATGTTAGCAATCTTATAAACTTTTCACCTTTTTCTCTTCAGCCCAAAATAGAAGATCTAGGAATAGGATCTAGACAGTAGTTCCTTCCAGATCTCCTCTGTAGCACTGGCTTTCCTATAAAGCAGGAATAGCAAGTTAGGTCTACAGGCCAAATCCAGCCATAACCCTGCTTTCCAAATACAATTTGATTAGAACACAGCCATACTGTGTTTTGTACATATTGTTGGTGGCTTTCTCAATATAAGAATGAAGCTGAATAGTCATGGCAAAGACCAAATGGTCTGTAAACCTCAAATATTTATTACATGGCCCTTGAAAGAAAATTATGTCTGCTTTGGAGACTTTCTGAAGAGTTTTAAAACTTTTTCCTCATCGCATTGGCTCCCTGACAATCTAGTACTCCTCACTGGCCAAGCTAACAAAACTTCCTCCGCTCATGAGATTCCTCTAGATCTCCAGCCAACTTGTAATTTTTGCCCTCTGGAATGCAAACAGTCACTGCAAACAGGGACTTCTCACATTCTAATAAAACAGCCTTATTAAAGGAATCTCAAATAATTACCTCCATTGGTCTACAATATATTCCTCAGAGCCCTCAAATCTCTGGTTTCTTCATATTCCCCAAGTATCTGTTTAGAAATACTAGGAATTGAGGTCTTCACTCAGATTTCTCTGGCATACTTTGACTATTATGCTTTTCAAAATAGGCTGCTGAGGTAAAATTCACATGTCAAAAGATTCGCCCATTTAAAGCTGGCAATTCTATGGTGTTTAACATATTCCCAGATCTGTGCAACTATCATGGCAATCTAATTTTACAACATTTTCATCATCCCAGAAAGAAGTCCTGCACCCATTAGTAGTTGCTACCAAACACCTTACAGCACCTTAAGCCTTAAACAAACACTAATCTATTTTCTGCTGTACAGATTGCATTTATATGGAAGGTCCACAATAGGTAATCACACAATTAGTTTTTTGTGACTAGTTTTGTTCACTTAGCATAGTATTTTCAAAGTTCATCCACATTGTTGCATGTACCTGTACCTCATTCCTTTTAATGTATGGCTAAGTAATGTTTCATTGTAAGGATATGCCACATTTTTTAATCCATTCATCAGGTGCTGGACATTTGAATTGTTTCCCCTGTGAATAATGGAGGCTAGGAGTATTCATGCACAAGTTTTTGTATGGACATATATTATTATTTCTCTTGAGTATATACCCAGAAGGAGAATTGCTAGGTCATGTAGTAACCCTGTATTTCATATTTTGAGGAACTGCCAAACTATTTTCCAAAGTCACTGCAATCTTTTAGATCCCTATCACAAATTGCAGAAAGGTTCCAACTTCTTCACATCCTCACCAACACTTACTGTCTTTTCCATTATAGTCATTTTATTAAGTGTAAAGTGGCATCTCATTGTGGTTTTGATTGGCATGTTCTTAATGACTAACAACGTTGTGCATTTTTCCTGTATTTACTTCTCTAAAGAAGAAATAAAAATAGTTCATATCTATTAAATGATGTGTTCATTTTCTTAGTTGGATGATTTCCTTTTATTATGGAATTACAGGAATTCTTTTTATGTTAAGGATGTAAGTCCATTACCAGATACATAATTTGCAAATATTTTTTTCTCATTCAGTGAGTTATCTTTCTACTTTCTAGATGGTGTCAAGTACAAAAGATTTCAATTTCTTAAAAAGTTTTTTTATTATGTTCGGTTAGCCACTATATAGTACATCATTAGTTTTTGATGTAGTGTTCAATGATTCATTAATCACAAATAACATCCAGTGCATTTCACAGCACATGCCCCTCTCAGTACCCATCACCCTATTACCACCGCCCTACTTCCCTCTGAAACCCTCAGATTGTTCCTGGGTTCCATAGTCTCTCATGGTCTGTCTCCCTTTCTGGTTTCTCCCCTTTCAGTTTTCCCTCCCATCCACTATGATCCTCCATGCTATTACTTATGTTCCACATATGAGTGAAACCATATGATAATTGTCTTTCTCTGCTTGACTTACATCACTTAATATAATCCCCTCCAGTTCCATCCAGGTCAATAAAAATGGTGGATATTCATTGTTTCTGATGGCTGAGTAATAGTCCATTGTGTATATGTACCACAACTTCTTTATCCATTCATCTGTTGAAGGGCATCTCAGCTCCTTCCACAGTTTGGCTATTGTGGATATTGCTATGAACATTGGGGTTCATGTGCCCCTTCTTTTCAGCACATCTGTATCTTTGGGGTAAATACGTAGTAGTGCAATTGCTGGCTTATAGGGAAGCTCTATTCTTAACATCTTGAGGAACCTCCATACTGTTTTCCAGGGTCGCTGCACCATCTTGCATTCCCACCAATAGTGTAAGAGGGTTCCCCTTTCTCTACATCCTTGCCAATATTGCTTTGTTAATTTTTGCCATTCTAACTGGTGTAAGGTGGTATCTCATTGTGGTTTTAATTTGTATAGTGATGTTGACCATTTTTTCATGCATCTGTTATCTATTTGTAGGTCTTCTTTGGAGAAGTGACTGCTCATGTCTTCTGCCCATTTTTTGATTGGGTTGTTTTTTGAGTGTTGAGTTTGAGAAGTTCCTTATAGATCTTGGATATCAGCCCTTTATCTCATATGTCATTTACAAATATGTTCTCCCCTTTCGTGGGCTGCCTCTTAGTTTTGTTGATTGTTTTCTTTGCTGTGCAGAAGCTTTTGGTCTTGATGAAGTCCCAAAAGTTCATTTTTGCTTTTGTTTCCTTTGCCTTTGGAGACGTGTCTTGAAAGAAGTTACTGTGGCTGATGTCGAAGAGGTTACTGCCTGTGTTCTCCTCTAGGATTTTGACAGATTCCTGTTTCACACTAAGGTCTTTCATCCATTTTGAGTTTTCAATTTTGATAAGGTCAATTGATCTCTTTTTCTTTGGCTGCTTGTGCTTTAGTATCATATCTAAGGAATCACCACCTAACCTAAGGGGGTAAAGTTTGACTTCTATGTTTCTTCTAAGAGTTTAATAGTTTTAACTCTTGTATTTAGGGCTTTGATTTATTTGGGAGTGATTTTTGTGTATGGTAGAAGTTAAATAAAGTTCAATTCATTCTTTTGCATGTGGGTATTAATTTGTATTAATGCCATTTGTTAAGACAGTTCTTTCCCAACTGAATTATCTTGGCATCTTTGTACAAATAAGTTGACAGGAAATTTGAAAGTTTATTTCTGGACATTCAATTCAATTCCATTGATTCATTGTTGCGTTTTCTTATTTTCCCTTAATATTGTTTTGGTTATTGTGCATTTTCACATGAATTTTTGGATCAACTTGTCAATTTAGGCAAAAGAGCCAGCTTGGATTTGATATGTATTGACAGACACTGTTTTACATGTTCTCTGTGAAACTAAGATAACCTGCTAACATCATAAATATGCTTGAGTGGATAACGAATTGGGGTCCACTATACTAGGTACAAAAGACTAATTTTGGAAGCAATGTCTAGGAAGGGAAATGACAAAACCCCTGAGCACCACAGAAAGCTTATTGCCACCTAGACTACTAGGGGATCTAACTCTGGCATCACTCCATTATTGTAGGAAAAACTCATTTCAACCTAATCAATTTCTCATGAGGAGTTCCTCTTCCCTCTTCCCTAGCATCTCTCATTGTTACTTACTACATTAAAGTATAAATAATAGCATTAGATACCATATGCATACCACTCTGTTCAAAAGACAGTGTTTATGTAACATATTTAATGCTTACAATCAACGTAACAAGTAAATAATGTTAGTTTTATTATACAGACCAATGTATGAAGGGCCAGTAGAGAACAGCTTTGTATGTTTAGGAAGAAAGTTTAAGAGATGAGATTTGGAATGCAAACAGATGTGACTCTTAAATTTAAGCTCTTATTCAGTATTTAAACTTCCCTCCCATGAAGTATCCAATTAACAAATGTCTTTTGAATCATTTAATTCATCAAAATTAAAACACGTGTCAGCAGTGGTAACAATTTGTACTGTCTTTCTAAGCTCTCTGGATGACCATGAAACAAAAATTCTAAGTCCACAGCTTTTATATAGCCAGAGACTTAAAGAAGCCTACCTATTATTTTGTAACAGCACTAGAAGGCTTAACCACAGTAAAATTATATCATGTCATGGATGTGCTTCCACATAGTCCATGGAGATGAAAAGCAGGAAGGAATTTGATCAAACAAGTTGTTGAAAATTGCTGAAGACAGGGATTGATATATTGAGTCTATTAAACTATTTCACCTGCTTTTGAAAATCCTCATGTCCATAGTAAACATTTTTTTAAGCAGCATTTTGTTTTGTTTTGTTTTTTAAAGATTTTGTGGGGGTTTTTTTGTTTATTTATTTGACAGAGGTCACAGGTAGACAGAGAAGCAGGCAGAGAGAGGGGGAAGCAGGCTTCCTGCTGAGCAGAAAGCCCAATGTAGGGCTCGATCCCAGGAACCTGGGATCATGACCTGAGCCAAAGGCAGAGGCTTTAACCCACTGAGCCACCCAGGTGCCCCTAAGCAGCAGTTTTTAAAGTTTTTATCTCAAAAGCATTTGGTTAAATAATGTCTCTTTTATAGAATTAGTAACCCAGGGCGGGGGGGGGGGGAGAAGAGAAGATAAAATAAGACACAAAGTAAATACATAAATAAAAAACAGCATTAGCAACTATATCTGAAAAAATATTTAAACTGGCGATCCTAACATTCCATGTTATTTTAAAAGTTCCAGTTCTAACTCTTCTCCCTGTCCAGGCCATGGCTGCTACTGGGCTATTTGATCACTGCAAATCTGCCTCAGTCATGTCCTAGACTCTGAATAATAGGTCTCTCCTGTTCTTACAAGCTGTTCATCAATCTGTCTGATGTAATCACTTTATCGATCAGTCTGAACTTGCGGTGCTCAAGCTTCAATTTTTTCCCAACACTTCCTTTACCCATGCTCTATAAACTCCCCTTTACTTTAACTATTGAGGAGGCCATAAGAGTATTTCTTATAGACCATTGGCTACAGGGAATGTAACAGACTAAGTGCTGTGCTCTGAAATCCATTATCTTTATTCTAAGGCCACACTTTGCACAGGCTGCTACCATCAAGTAAGTATGTACAGCAAGGACACTAACACAAGTCCATTTCGGGGAGACACAGAATTCCTCTGATCGGCAAATTTGCCTGACAACTTCCCCAACACCCTGCTGGAGCTTCCCTAGACTGCTGAGCTGATCATGAGATTTCTACCCAAACTTCCTGCCCTCTTTTCTTCACCTGGAGTCATCCTGCACTGTCATCTGATGATTAACTCTCCCAGATCTAGGCTTCCTCCCTGCCTTCTCTCACAGATGCTTTCTATAATAAAAACTCTTCCTTATTTGACCACCTGGGCACCAGCTTCCTGGAGATATGTTAATAGCATGATTACAGATTGGACAGATTCCCTAACTTCCAGCCACTTTTAAGTTCTTTATACTTGTTTTAATGTTTAGTCTCGTATGGCATTTAATCTTCTCTCTCTTCCCCTCCTCCCCAGACTTCTGCCAAGAAGCCTGGGGAGTGAAGTGTTATAACTCTTGATTCTAAGTCTGCTTTTAGAGCCTCCTTTGGCTCCTCTTCTGTCTTTCATTAAATAGTGACTGTATGTAGCTCGATATTCAGCTCATTGCTACTGTGGATTATGTACAAGCAAGTTTCTTGAGGGACTTTGCAGAGACACCTTCCACCCTGCTGCACAATCTTCTAAGAAGGGAGATCTAATTCCAGCTTCATTTCATTCTACTCTCTACCACAACTTCAGCCTCTGTTGGGAGAGTCATCCACACAGTAAACAACCTTCTTGGGTGGGGTATTTGCAAGACAGCTCAAACTCCTCACCTTCTTCCGAGGGCCCCTTAAACAGGGTGGAGGCTGACTGCTGCCTGGCTGCCTTCTCTTACCTCCCCAGCCCCTTTATCCACCTTGTCCCCCCAGCCCCATTACCTTATAGCTCCATTCAAAAAGGCACAGATTTCAGATCAGCAAATCACTCTATAAGAAAACATCCAAAAGGTAAATGAAATGCCAGTATTCTCTCTCCTTTCAGACTTCCCTCATGTCTACAAATTAATTCTCTCAAAACCACATTCACTTAGCTTGTGGGTGGCAGACACACGCCTTCTCTTCAACAGAAAAGGGTAGCACAAGCCACATCACTCATTTCTAGGCTCTTATATAGGATTTCAAAGGAGTGCTTTGAAGTATTTAACCTCCCTGTGATGCTTTTATATAAGCAGAATAGAGGAAAAAGGAAGGACAGTTTGAGTAGCAGTGCTTATTTGACCATGACTAAGTCCTAGGAAGATGTCAGACCTCAATTATTTGGGGATTTCTTTGGAATATGGTGAGTATTTGAAACTTCTTTGTCATCAGTGTAAAATTCCATAAATCATATAAGTTTCATGAAATATTCTGTGATATTAATTTGCTCCCCAGGTTCAAATCTCTTGGATATTGTATTCTCTTTTCAGACTGCTAACACTTAACACCATCTATGGCTTTTAATTGTGCCTAGATGCAGTTTACCTGTGCCCTCTTAAATAATATGTTTTTTGGATCTGCCCCTCCTCTGGTTTAACCCAGGAAATGGATGGAGAAAACAGACACTCGCAGGCATAAACACATTCCTTTCATTGGTTTTTTGAATGAGATTTGAGTGATTATTATACTTTATCTTCTATTCATCTTATTTGCCTTGCATTTTATTAAAAATTGACAGCAGAATGATTTCCAAATTCAGATATTTTAGCCTTATGACACCCATAAGATAGTTAAAAGCATCAGTTCCAGTACTATAACTCACGGTTTTTCTGTTCTGAGTTATTCTGGGTGACCTGGCTACCGATTTGAATTTTTTTGTGAAAAGGAACTCTATTGAGGAACATAGTTTCAAGGATAAAGAGGGCATCACTTTTACTTTCTTAAGCATGATTTCTCTATCATCAGCATGTCCTGAAAGATTGCTCTGTCTGCTATATCTGGAATGTTTGTTGCAAGGGCCCAACTCTCACACAATCAATGAGCCATTAGGCTTAGCTGCACCTCACTGCTTGTCAAGACCCACCACCTAAGTTTCCAAGGATTACTGATTTCCTTTACACTCCACCTGGTCTCCAATACATTCCCCTTATTTCTGGTCTTCCTCAAATCCATAACCATTTCCCTTTTGTAGGAGTATTTATAAATACTAGAACTCAAGAACTTACAAATTCACTTCTATCTTGTTAGACATAGGTTCTTAACCTGTATATAAAATATTATAGGAAAGTTACAAGTCTTCGAAAGGAAGAGATTCCTTTGCTCTACTGTTAGGGAACACCATTCTTGCTACTTATCAGTCACTGTATTTCTGTCATCCTTCACATTTCATGGCATTTTGTCCCAATTGAACCGTTAAGTAAGCACTCCCACATAAGCTCAACTTAGATATGAAGCTAATGGAGTGAAATGTTCACAAGTAGAAAAGACAGCAATATTCACAACTTGAAAGAAGAGATTTTACAGCTGAAGATTCAACAGTGATGCTTCTTGCTTTACGAACATTTTAAGATAGAAATGTTTGTCCCATAGTCCAAAAGAAATCTTAGGATAATTGTCTCAAAAGAAATCTTAGGATAATTTTCAGTTACCAGATTTACTCCTTACCCAATCATTCTCTCTTTCTAATTCAATCTTGACAGGTAGTATTTGGAATCTTATTCACGGTAGATTCTAAAATTTCCACCAAGACACAACCTACTAATAGAAATTTCCGGCTGAGCAAATATTTTTTACCATAGGTTGTGTTCTTTTTCCTCGTTCTCTGACAGGTCTTATGAGGCCCCGCTGGCTGCCCCACCTCTTTGCCCCTATGACACAGCTCACCCCAGATCTGACATGTTCCTTTCAGGCACATTCTAAATAAAGGACCAGGAGTCAACTTTAGAGCTGTAATATTCCTTAGTCACCAACATGGCCTGTCCATTTCTCTCCAAAAGCATTATGGAGAGGGACTTGACTCAATTTTCTGTAATTTGTACACCCCCAAAGCTCAATTTTCACCATTTAAAAAAGCACTGGAGTGGGCTAAACTAAAAAACAAACAAACAAAAAACCTTAAAGTTTCTTTAAAAACAAACAAAAAATATTTAGCAAAGGAAGAGAGTGGAAGGAGGGAGAGGAGAGCTAAGAGAAAGATTAAGGACACAGAAACACTACCAGTTACACTGATGAAGAGAACTGCCAGCCAGACAAACAAATGACCACTCCCCCATTTGAGCAGAAAAAGCCTCCCCTTCCATGCTCCAGAGACAGTGGGTAATCCATCATAGCCCTTCTAGCCCAGGAGTCTCCTGTTGGTGACCGTACCTCTGCAATTAACTTCTTGCCTTTCATCACTCTCTCTTCCTGTCAACAACTATGTCTGTGAGCTGGGTGTGAAGGGAGAGAGTATCAGCTCAATATTCCCAGAATAAGCTATATGCCAGTTAGTATGAGGAAGTTCACCATTTCCCATAGGTTTCAAATATATTCGCTGTAATTTCTATTGGCTTAATTGGCTCAACTTCAAAATAGTATTTTTTGTATTTTCTCTAACATACTTTAGGAGTCATGTGTACTCAATGGGTTGCAGTATAATTTCTTAATATTTTGTTTCTGACAAGAGAACTTAATTTTCAATGGAGAGCATCTTACCCTTGGAATTAGTTTATGAGTTTGGTAGTTCAATTACTCACAAGGGACTCCTCTTTAATCTCCTCCAGGGTCTCTGTTCTTTTTATGAAGGATAATGAAAAATGACTATAGCTACATCTACTGAATCCATACTGACTGCCAGGCACTGAAATCAGATGACAAGCATCATCTCATTTACTCTGCTAAGTGACTTTATGAAGGAGGCAATATTCACTCCATTTTAAAGGTAACAAAACTAAGGCCCAAAGGTTATCAAAAAATTGTAATAAAGGTGTAAATTTTTAAATTTTAGAACATTTTCCCATTTTGCCCCCCCCCAATTATACCTGGGTTTTGTTGTTGTTGTTGTTTTGTTTTGTTTTAGTAAATAAACTTACTCTTGAGAAGGGTTTCCCTGAACTTGTTTTTCCTTTTTTTAAAAGACCTTAAAAAGTTAAGGTAACCTTAAACGTGTTTCTCAATTGTCTAGTCTACTTCACATCTATTAGTCTACTTTGGTTTACATGTTAGCTAAGAAATTTTAAAGTCTAGTGAAATCCATATGTACATTATCACGTCCATACCTTGATGATTTCACCTGAAACCTCGTTCCCTAAATGAATGTCCTCCTCTTCAAACCTCACAACCCCTAATAGCCCTAGCACACAGCACGAAATATTAGTACACACAATGAACAGACCACCTATCCAGGGTGGAAATAGAGCAGAGGATCGAGAGGAGTCTTTCTTTCCAGACAAGGAAGTCTCTGGTCACCTAGACCACTGAGGAACTGCCCTTTCTTTCTCTTCTCATATAACTTCAAACCCTGACATTCCTGGTTAACCCTACTTTTTAACAACATACACACATTTTTATCATGATTATACAGCCAGTTGGAGTTACCATATTAACTATCGTTAACTGAACAAGGAAAGTCATCACAAATCTGGGAAAATATAAGGGCAAGAGAGAGACACTGATACACAAAAGATACGGATATTGAAAATAGCTTTTTTAAAAGAAAAACAGTCAGAAATATGGTATTAGTTCTGAAGTCTTTGTTCTTAAATATTATTTCTGAAATATTACTTGCTCTGTTCCTTCAGGGGTGGGGGGCGGGGCGGTTACAGTGTGGTTGCACCAGAAGAAAACAACCTTCTATTTACTATCAGAAAATGTATTCCTATTGACAACCTTCCCCCTCCCCACACTAAGATTTCTACACAGCTAAGATTCTCCTAAGCTTGCTATTTCTTATTAGGTGTATGTTCTCTTAAAGGATGTCTATTAGGGAAGTCCATTGCTCTAAGTCTGTTAATATTTTATAACACAATGGAAGAGTTTACATTCATCATTCAATATAATGTGACACTTGAGAGTGGGCTGAAAAATACAGTCACACATAGGCTTCCCTATCTGGCCTGCATTGCAAAGAAACATTATCTACCAAGTCTGGGACACAGAGTTCTAGCAGGAGGCAAAACTATCTTCCTCTGCCTCATTAAATGGATCTGCTTATCTGAATGAGGCACTGTGGGTGGGATTCTTGGTTCCCATACTTAAAGGTGTTTGTCCTCTTCCAGCAATGTTTCTCAAATGCATAGGGTTCATAATTGCTATTAATATTTGCCTGGAGAGTTCGAAGTTTGAATGCTCAGAAATGTATTTTTTTCCTCCAACAGAACTGGGACATATTTATTTGGAATTTTTATCTGGAATAAATCTCCTTAATAAATTACCAGTTAATGCTAAAACATACGGTTCACAATGCAGATCCTAAGACCAAAAAAGTGGGTCCAACAGTCTTATGTAGAACTTAAAGAAAACATCTCAAGGGAGCAAAGGAGAAGCTACCTTCTGTACATCACAGAAAAGTTCCTGCACATGTATCTCTAGGAAACACCATTCTAACTCCCCCAGATACCAGCCTCCTCCCTGCCTCCAAATCCACAGATAATTCTTTTTTGAAAAATTACTGGTGATTATTAGACAATGGAAAATTTGAGGAGGAAGACGGGATATTAAAACATACTATTTCAGGGGCACCTGGGTGGCTCAGTCCGTTAAGCATCTGCCTTCAGCTCAGGTCATGATCCCAGGGTCCTGGGATCAAGCTCCGCATTGGGCTCCCTGCTCAAAGGGAGCCTGCTCCCCCAGTACCCCACCTGCCTCTCTGCTTACTTGTGCACACTCTGTCAAAGAAAATCTTAAAAAGTAAAACATACTACTTCAAAGTGAACATGATTAGAAAATAATACACGGAGAGATTAACAGAACAGTATTGTTACCATAGCCTCTCCTTGAAATCTCTTGCTTTGAAAATAGATTCCACAGAGCATTCCTACTGGAACATAATCCATTTATAGAGGTTTCATGAAGCTTTTACATCATTTGAATGATGCTTCCTCTACTTCCTCTTTTCTGGAAGTTCATGCCCAGTCATAATATTTAATATTTCTGGAACTTCTACAACAAAGTCACCACAGCTAAAATGAATGCATGAACGAGATTTTCTGTGTGCCATGTTAAAACACACTCAGACTGACCTGGGGGTTGAAGACTTCCTATCTGCCTTACCCATTAGGGTTCTCCAGAGAGAAAGTGTGTGTGTGTGTGTGTGTGTGTGTGTGTGTGTGTGTGTACATGAATGCTTATGTGTGGTATGGCAGTGGAGAGAGCAGTGAGACATCTACACATAGATTATATTGGATGAGTGTCAACTCAAGCCTTCTCTGCTCAGCATGTGCAAAACAATTATGAAGTCTCTTCCCTCAACTATTTGCTAGTATCAAAACCTCTCTGCACATTCTCTGATTTGCTGTTTTACAGATTCTTTAGACGGACACTTAGATCATTGATTCTGAAATCTGTCTTCTTTTCTAAAGTTTCCATTTTAGGCCATGCATTTCTCTATAAAGAATCACTTACCAGCATCCCACAAGTGATTGTATTTTCAAAAATGTATCACTTAATTTGAAATACTTTCTGTATCTCCTTGTTATTTCTTCAGCACAGTGTTTTTTTAAACAATATGTGGTCTCCCTTCCAAACATTTGGGGATTTTTCAGGATGTTGTAATGGTACCGATTTTTAAATTAATTCATAATGGTCAGAAAGCATACTCTGTGGTTTCAGTCATTTGCCATTGAGACATCCTATGACCCAGTATATTGTCTATCTTAAAAGAACATTCCGTCTGCTTTTGAAAAGAATATGTGTTCTGATCTTGCTGGGCTTAGAGTCCAAAAATATCTACTGGATCATGTAGGTGGACATTGTTATCTGAACTTCTCATATTATTACTATTTTCCGTATAATCTTTCAATTATTGGGAAGGAATGTTAAAATCTCCAAATACAATTATAATTGTGTCTATTTCTTTTCTTATACCTGTAAAATTTTGCTTCATATACTTAAAATTTCTGTTATTACAAGGTATATACACATTTAGGATTCCTGTGTTTTCTTAATGAAATATACCTTTATCATTATGGAATATCTTTTCTCCTGGTAATAGTCCATTAGTGAAGTCCTCTGCCTAATATTAAAATAGTCATATTATCATGAGTACTATTTTCTCAGTTTATACTTTTTTATCTTTCTACTTAAAAGCCTGTATGTCCTTCTAAATTTAAAAAGAATTCCTCAGTGGCTTTGTATCCAATATTGTTTTTGTATCCTGTCTGACAATCTGCTTTTTAACATGATTGATTAGATGATTTTCTTATAATTAAATTATTAATACTATCAGGCTTAAATCAGCCATCTTCCTGATCAATTTCTTTTTGTCCTCTCTGTTTCTTTCTCCCTCCTTGCATGCTTTCTTTTGCACTGAATTTTAATTTTTTTCCTCCTTCATTGCCTTTTGAGTTGTATCTGTTTGTAAATATTTAGTGGTCACCATAGGAATTAAAACATTCCTTTTGAATTTATGACAGTCTATTCTGAAATACTATACTACTTCACATAAATGCAATAAAATCATAAATATATTTCATCACTGTGCTATCCCTTGTGCTATTCTTGTCATAGTCTTCAACAGTTTTTATGAACTTTATAATGTATTGTTTTTACTTTAAAGTCAAAATTATTCAAAGGGAAAAATAATTCTTGATAATTATACAAATTTTATAATTTCCCATTTTCCATATTCTTGCTTTTAAGATCCCAGTTTCTGTTACTTTTTTGCTTTAGTCTCAAGAATTTCTTTTAGCATTTCATATAGTCTAAGACTGCTAGATACAAATTCTCTTAGGCCTCATTTATCTAAAATATTTGCTTTCATTTGTAAAATACATTTTCGCTGGATAAAGACTTTCTAGGTTGACATATTTTTCCTTTAAGTATTTTAAGATGTCCTTTTATTGTTTCCTGCCTCGCCTTGTTCCTGATAAGAAGTAACTCTTATTTTTTTTAAGATTTTATTTATTTATTTGACAGACAGAAATCAGCTTCCTTGAATCACTGTTCTTCATTAGACGCATAGAAAAAAATTTTCCTTTTGTTCCATTTTTTTTTGTTTTTTACCAAAGGAGTCAAAGTACTGTGAGCCCTTTAACCTAAAGTAAAACAGAAGTTGTCTGTCCATAGACTTTAAAAATTTATTTTAAGCAATTCTCACTCTTCTATAGTTATTCTATAATTTTAGCTTCCTCATCATTTTTACTACCGAAGTTTTCTGATGCCTAAAAATAAATGCCTCCGAATATATAATCCCAATAAACGAATTTAATGACAATGTTTCCAGCTGAATAAGAATTTCTCATATTTTATTATCATTAATTTAAAACCTATTTTTATGTTATTTCATATACTTTAACCAGTCTCAGCCATCTCTCAAATTCCCTGGGCTTCTTCAAGTTAAAAATGTCCTCAACTTCAATTCACATGTACTAAGAAATTCTAGCAAGAATTTAATGGACACTCAATCAAATTTCATAGTTTTTTTTCCCCCTGGATATTCTTTTTTTTTTTTAAGATTTTTTTATTTATTCATTTGACAGAGAGAGAGATCACAAGTAGGCAGGGAGGCAGGCAGAGAGACAGGAGGAAGCAGGTCCCCCACGGAGCAGAGAGCCCGACGTGGGGCTCAATCCCAGGATCCTGGGATCATGACCCGAGCCGAAGGCAGAGGCTTTAACCCACTGAGCCACCCAGGTGCCCCTCCCCTGTATATTCTTTCTGGAATGCAATTTTTTGGGGACTAGCCTCCCCATCTATGGTCAGAATATTCCATGCACAGGACAAAGGTGTTAGTCTAAGACTACCTGATGGTATATTTTTCTGATAAAGGTATTCAGGTGGTCCCTATTCACTGAAAACAGGAAGCCAGTTACTAAGACCACAAGGAGTATCTTTCTAACCATGCACAGATACCACCTTTTTGCCCTCAGTCATACTCTATGAATGCTTATCCTGATCAAGTCTCACTTATAATATCCATGCTCAGATTCAGCACATATATGCTAACAGTGGAGTAAAAAATGGCTGAACTATATATATATATATATGTATATATATATGTATATATATATATACATACCTGTCGGGAAGAAAAAAAAAAAAGGCAAACAAGAAGAATTAGAAAGGAAAATAATCATATAATCTCAAATTAAATCTTGATTATTCTAATTTTAGGAAAGTTTCACTACCCTACTAAACAAACACTAAAGGCCACAGACACTCTATGGGCCTTTACAGACCACAGGTTTCCTCCTGACTTGCAGGGTTTTTTGCTCTGAACACTTCATTCAATAATATAAGAGCACTCCTTGTTTTGGGGGTGTTTTTTGTGGGTTTTTTTTGTTTGTTTGTTTTTCAGCAGGGAAAACTTTTAGATAATTCCAGCTGGGATGCTGACTATTCCTAAATCTCAAGATTGCTTTTAACTCACTTCTCATGCCTCTTACCTTTTTTCTGTGGCATGTCATACACCCTAAAACATTAAGCATGACTGGCACATGTTGGCAGTGATGCCTCTGCTCACGCTACTCACTCCTCCATGATTCCAACAGCCCTACTCATACATCAGTTGGGTTGTTAAAAGCATACTTGTTAATGTTTTGTTTTGAAGATGCCCTAATCACCAGTGTTCCTCAGAGAATTACCCTGAAGAGGACCTATTATTTCAATATTATGAAGCACACAGACAAATTGAAAATAACACTCTGAACAACCTAGCTGTCTCACATTTGACTCATTTCTATTTTAGGAACTTACAGAGCAATCTCACATTACATACCAAACATGAGCAGTAAACTTAAAAGAACAGAAGATCGAAAGAAGAAAGAAAAGGACCAGTGAAAACAAAAAATGTAACTATAGTAAGTCAGTACTTGGGATAGTGAATTTCTAATAGTGGCCCTTATTCATATACTCAAATATGGATAATCTAGAAATATGACTATCAATTCCTAGCCAAGTTCTCTTGCACCAATTGAAAAACTCCAGAAAGTAACTTCAGACCATTAGAGTAAAAAATACATTCCAAACACACAAATGGCAACTTCCAAAATTTAAGTAAACAAAAAATAATTAAGATAAATAAACCAACTTACAAAGAGAAAGACAATTTCATAGTCAGAAAGTCAATACTACTGCTGTTACTTTTAACTTTTTACAACAGAAATTTATGTTATCCAAAATCTTTTACCTTAGGATACATTAGGATATTCACAAACATGAGGTTTACAAACGACTTGTGATTTGTCTATTCTGAGTCACCCTAGAAACCACATGCTTGGTACACATTTCCATTGTGTGAACAGGTTTTATTTAATTACTATTGACCTCTTCCTCATTCTTTGGAATTTTCTTTAAGAAAGATAAACTTGAAATGGATAAAAGACCTCAATGTGAGACAGGAATCCATCAGAATCCTAGAGGAGAACATAGGCAGTAATCTCTTCGATATCAGCCACAGCAACTTCTTTCAAGATATGTCTCCAAAGGCAAAGGAAACAAAAGCCAAAATAAACTTTTGGGACTTCATCAAAATCAAAAGCTTCTGCACAGCAAAGGAAACAGTCAAGAAAACAAAGAGGCAACTCACAGAATGGGAGAAGATATTCGCAAATGACAGTACAGACAAAAGATTGATATCCAGGATCTATAAAGAACTCCTCAAACTCAACACACACAAAACAGATAATCATATCAAAAAATGGGCAGAAGATATGAACAGACACTTCTCCAATGAAGACATACAAATGGCTATCAGACACATGAAAAAATGTGTATCATCACTAGCCATCAGGGAGATCCAAATTAAAACTACAATGAGATATCACCTTACACCAGTTAGAATGGCCAAAATTAGCAAGACAGGAAACAACATGTGTTGGAGGGGATGTGGAGAAAGGGGAACCCTCTTACACTGTTGGTGGGAATGCAAGTTGGTGCAGCTCTTTGGAGAACAGTGTGGAGATTCCTCAAGAAATTAAAAATAGAACTTCCCTATGACCCTGCAATTGCACTACTGGGTATTTACCCCAAAGATACAGAGGTAGTGAAAAGAAGGGCCATCTGTACCCCAATGTTTATAGCAGCAATGGCCACGGTTGCCAAACTGTGGAAAGAACCAAGATGCCCTTCAACGGACGAATGGATAAGGAAGATGTGGTCCACATACACTATGGAGTATTATGCCTCCATCAGAAAGGATGAATACCCAACTTTTGTAGCAACACGGACGGGACTGGAAGAGATTATGCTGAGTGAAATAAGTCAAGCAGAGAGAGTCAAGTATCATATGGTTTCACTTATTTGTGGAGCATAACAAATAGCATGGAGGACATGGGGAGTTAGGAGAAGGCAGCTGGGGAAAATTGGAAGGGGAGGTGAACAATGAGAGACTATGGACTCTGAAAAACAATCTGGAAGGGTTTGAAGAGGTGGGGGGGTGGGAGGTTGGGGGAACCAGGTGGTGGGTATTAGAGAGGGCACGGACTGCATGGAGCACTGGGTGTGGTACAAAAACAATGAATACTGTTATGCTGAAAATAAATTAAAAAAAAGATTATTTTTAAAATATGCAGCAAAAATAGCCCACAGCAATAGGTAAACTATTTCCTGACAGTCCAATTGTTAGGGAATTTCCATAATTTAACACTGGAAAGCTAACCATATTCAAATCAAAGTATGATGGGCAGCCTCTCCTCCAGTACTTCCCTAAAGGGAACTCAGTATAGCTGTGTTAGAAATCTGAGGGCCAATCAAAGACTTCAATTCTTTCGTTAATTTCCTTAGAAACATCCAGTATCAAGATTACAGGACTCTGAGACTTTAGAGTTTTGGCTGTTTTATTAGTCTAATCTTTAATACCTCTAATTCCATCTATCAGTAATCCTTTTTTCCACATATTTATCTTTGACTCATTCAATGTTTCAAAATTCATCTGTTTGCAGAATTGGCCATCAAATTAGTAACAATGAAAAAGACAGGGAGAGAGGGAGAAAGAATGAGTGAGGCAGAGGCAGATAAATAGCCCTTGAGAATACACAGCTCAGAATGGGAACAGCATTCCTTTTGCTTTATGCTTCAGAATCTCAGGAAGACTAGCTAAGGCAGCTTTCACACTTTGCTGCCAGTAACCTTCAAGAGAAGGGTCTCACCTCACATTATCCAGTGTAGCCACACAGCTTATCCTGTGATAAGCTTATCCTGTGATTATCCTGTTGCACAGGCTTCAAAAATACCTACTTTTCCTTCTGTTTGTTGGCATGGTTCTACATGACATATTGAACAAGTGATCCACATACCACCTTGCCAAACTTTCTATAGGTCACGTTCAACTGCAAGATTTAAGCTTAACCTCCAGTGGGGACATTTAAGTTGTTGGAAATATTTTTGAACCCCACCTATGGGTCACAGATAGAATGATCCTTCATGCTCTCCTCTGGAATCTCTCTTCCCTTAGTGAAATGGCAAAAAAGTATTGATACATTTACTGAACTCACTTTCTGCTGGAAGCCTTTCTCCACTGACATGCAATAACACCGAGCACGGTATGTGCAAGCTAGGATTCCTTGTGTATATGTGGAAAGTGAGATGCAAGAATTCACTCTTTCTCAAAAAACTCAGTTTTGTAAAATATAAGAGCTGTGATTTGTGTGACTTCAATGCCAGGGTTCTTAAGCATGACACACTACTTACTGATTGGCATAGAGCAGATTACCAATTACTATCTGTTGATTGAATGAATGGTTCCATCAAACAATCATGCAAATAATGAGAGTCTCCCAGAAAACTGACTTTACCAGACTCTCCAGTCCCTTCAATGGCTCCAAAACAAAGAGTGTCTCTTAAGCAGCACGGTTGTGTGAAAATATCATAGCAGGAAGCTGTATGCAAATAGAAGGTTTTTTTTTTTGTTTTTTTGTTTTTGTGTTTGTTTTTTTTTTCCTCTCCTGCAAAATAGATTACACAAAATATTCCAACTGGGGCATTGCACACTGGTAAATATTTCAAATTTTGAAAATCCCTTACACCATTACTAATGGCCTGCCCTCAACACTTGGCATGTCCTGGACCTTCTTCTCTTATCAGTCATTCCTGGAATGCCACAGAGCAAGTGCTTTCCCACCAACAGCCTTGTTCTCCAAAACCTGTTACTCTATGTTCTTGGCTATTGATCACAAACATCAAGCCAGGGCCCGTTGTCTTTTCTGTTTGCCATACAAGATAGTACATGATAAATGCTGAAATTTGGATATATTTTAGTTTTAAATGTCAATCCAAGTCAGCTGACCTACTAGCTAAAGTAAAAAGCGCAATAATTCTCACCAGAGCTCTCCCTGGTATCATTTTCGATACTGTTCTTCATGTCAGACTCTGCCCTTCTGTCTGTTCCCCTTTGCTAGGTTATTAGTTGCTCACTACTCAGATCTGGGCAGTTCCAATTTCTCCAGGTAGTCTAGAATTCTGAGGGGTATCTCTTGGCTACAAAGCTCAATCACATTTCCTGGGCATCCTGCAGGAAAAAAAAATTCATGGATTTTCTCTGAATGCTTCCTCTGTATGCTTCCCATTTCTTACTCATACTACCTTCCAACTGCTCCCTAGAATCTTTTCAAAGCTTTCTCCCCATTACAATGGGATTTTTCATTCATTTTGCAAATGTTTACTAAGTACCTATATTTTGCAATGTATTATTTAGTTGTGGGGAATGCAGCCCTGAATCAAACAGGATATCCCTAACAGAACTGATGTTCAATTAGGAGGAGGAAGGATTATCTTATCTCTTCAAAATAATGAAGTAAAACATACATTATATGGTGGTAAGTGACATGGAATACTAAGCAAAGAAGGGCAACAGGAGGTATGGTTGTGGGGATAGATTATAATTTTAAATAGTATGGTTGGGGAAGACCTCATTAAAAAGGAAATATATTAACAAATTGCTGATGGAGATGACAGAGTGAACCATGGAAAAATAAAATTATTATAAAAATAATAGGAAAAATTATTATTCTGAGCACAGAGAAAGACAACTTCATCCTCCTCAGACCTTTAAATTAATATCTACACTTTTTTGTCTTAAGTTTAAAGAAGTTTGTTTTTAAAATACTAAATAGGGGCACCTGGGTGGCTCAGTCAGTTAAGTGTCTGTCCTCGGCACAGGTCATGATCTCAGGGTCCTGGAATGGAGCCCTATATCAGGCTCCCTGCTCAGTGGGGAGTCTGCTTCTCCCTCTCGCTCAGGCCCTCCCTCCCCAATTCGTGCTCTCTCACTCTGTCTCAAATAAATACATAAAATCTTTGATAAAAGTACTAAATAGTACATATCAAATATTCTATAATATACAATAAAAAGAGAAATCATTGTCACTGGAAAAATAAATTTAATTACCCAGAGGTTTTATCTATTGCACTTTGAAGAATACGGTAATCTGAAAAGTATTCCGCTTACCTTTAAAATAATGTTTCCCAACAGCCTCTGAACTACTGACACTGGTGGGGATGGAGATTCTGTGCATTTGTACTATGTTCAGGCTTGAAAAATCTTTAAGGGAAACTCCCTCCAAATCAGAGATACTGTTTGCACATTATCCTCTCATCACCAGGAGGATTTTACAACTCAGCCAATGCAATATTTTAAGATTTGGGTTACAAGAGGTAGAACGAGGAGTGTGCCCTTATGGTTTAAAGTACAAAAAGGGCTGGTGTGAATTCAGGAAAGTTCTAAGGGAGTTTTATAAAAACAGTATAATGAAAGTGGAGAATCTGGAAATCGATTCCCTTCAAACAATACGTGTTGCATATCCCACTTTTCTTCTATGATCTATTTCCAATTGCTTTATTTTCCTCCACAGGCACTTCTTCAGTCATTTCAAAACTCTCCTTCTATCTCAGTATCATCCACACAAGCTAACCCTTGACTCAGACTGAACCATAAAAGCTTTTTTATGGGTTGGATTCATTATATCCCACAGAGTTCTTACATATGTTTCCTGGACGCTAAACCACCTTCAAATGCATGCTATCCTCAGACAGATGCTGAACTAGAATTTCTCAAAAGTATTTCTTCCTAAATTCAGAGTTCATTTAAAAATATTATCCTAGCCTCTATCAATTATTTCTCAAATCTGTGATCTTTCTCAAATTCATAAATACTTGCAAGTTTGTTTTCTTCCATCAGATCTTAGAATTCAATTTTAGGAATCCATTCTATTCAGCAACCTTTAACCTTATGAAAAGATATCCAGCCTATGGCAACAGGCATAGACTGGGCAAATACCCCATTGTACAGAACATGTTAGTACTGGAGAATTGAATGTGTAAAGCACTTCCCCCCTCCCCCGGGTGTCTGAGGAACAGTCTCTAGCTCTTCCAGCCCCACTTCCACTTCCTCACCAGTAGGACCAACATTTGTGATTTCATAATACATTTTTACTCAGTAAAAATAAAGATAAACATATAAAGGCAAGAAATGAAAAGCAGTAAGGAGTTCAGGGGTGGGGCATAGGAGGAGGAGAGAGAGAAACTAAAAATTCTGAACCTCAAATAGAGTGAATCAAAGGTCTCAGTTCCATGTATCCTCATTATAATTTCCACATAAAAACATTCCAATAGACACTGTCCAAATGTAAGTTATTCTTTTTATTATGTTATGTTAGTTACCATATGTACGTTATTAGTTTTTGATGCCGTGTTCCAAGACTCATTATTTACATGTAACACCCAGTGCTCCATGCACATGTAAGTCATTCGTGAAAGTTCTTGTCTGTCTGCTTCAAACTGAAGGATGTACTTATGAGAGTGGGGTTTAGGTCAAGTCCCTTATAGCCAATCCTCCTTTGCCAATTCCTCCAAAAGCTTCTCTTGTTTCACAGCCCAAAAGTGTCCCCTAGGACATCTTCCTTTCTCCCCATAGTTTTCTAACTTTATTATCTGTATCTAAACTTAGAGTCTCTAATATTCTCTAAATTAGTCCATTCATGTTCTTCAAAAATTTGAAGAAGTCCACTTTTATCTTCCCAGTGCCCACGTTTGTTGAATTTTTATACTAATTTGCCTTGTGCTTTCCCTGCCTCCATAAGGACTTGTATTCTGAGCCATCTGTCTCTGTCCGTCTCTACTTCCTGAATGCCTTTCCCATGCTTTATTTCACTTGACTCT
Source organism: Lontra canadensis (assembly GCF_010015895.1). Lineage (NCBI taxonomy): Eukaryota > Metazoa > Chordata > Mammalia > Carnivora > Mustelidae > Lontra > Lontra canadensis. The sequence goes on along the minus strand of NW_022631013.1, from coordinate 6,597,381 downwards.
TTACCTAAGGACTACTGTGTTCCTCTATGTTTGAGTCTGCCTGGGCAAATGGCATAATTCTGCATCTCTGGTACTGACCTGGAGGTCCTGCCCCAGTTCCTGGCTCATTTTGATGATACGCTTTCTACCCATCCCCAGAAAATCCTGGGTTCTAACAAAACTAACAAAAAGGGCCCTTCTAACAAAGGAAGCACGTCACATAATCAATTCTCCAGGACTAGCACATTCTGCACACGGGCCTCTAACCATATCCTCCTGTTAAACTGCACCCCCAAGCACTAGAATGCAGAATTTTACTTGCATCATCACCCAATATTTCATTCTCTTTTGTTTCTCGATCATCAGTTAAGCTACAGAAGCTACCAATGTCTCCCTGATGGCACTTATGTCATCTTGATATTCTTGGCTTTGTTAAGTCTTCAAAGCCTAAAAAAGTTGGCCTAAAAGACTAAAACCTTTCCTCACTTCCATTTACAATCACTGGGCTCATTCACTGATTTATGATTTACCTATCATGGGTTTGTCTCCCTTTTGCATACATTTTTTATTTATTTCCTTCAAAGGTAAATTCTAAAGATTCTGGGAAGGACCACTGCTCTTTTAAAAATCTTTTCAACTGAAAAAATACGCCTTCGTTACACTTAAAATTTGTTCTTTGTTTTTTTAGGAAGTTCTGCGTGAACACCAGATAGGCTATGCATGGGACATGGATGTCAAGGACATAGATTCTCTCACCAGCAGTGGAGTGAGCTGCTTTCCTGGGCCCTATCAGTGTACAAAATTGGCTGTTAATCTTGATATAAGCATGAAAATTCGTATCTGCTGCCCCTGAAGTGAAACTCTTTTATCTTACTCATATGTTTTCTATGGAATCCTAGGGTTTAGGAACTAATTTATTTGTGTTTCTTCACTTCTGAGGTCAAAGACCATAGATATTTGTAAACATTGGGATTCTTTACCATCACTGTCTTTCCTGTTAAATATATCCCTCCCATAGCACAAGTAGGCTACATAACTGATGGAGCCATTTGACTGCATGCAAACGATTGTTTTTAGAAAACAGATCTAGGAAGGAAAAGAGGGTAGCCCTAGCACAACAGACAGGTTTCTAATGAATAGGATCTTTAAAAAACAGGATAATAGATGATGCCATAAGCAATCAAAGGATAAAACATCTCATTCTGTCATAAGTCAGAGAGATAGTCGTAGAAGATATTCTTAGAGAAAATATCACTTTGGTTAAAACTTGGAAGACAAAGAATATGTTAGATAGGTAGTTGAAGAAGAAAGGCATTCAAAATAAAGGGCATGTAAAATATAAAAACACAAATTTGAGTAACCACAGATAAAGCTATCCTGTGTGTATTGTACTAGACAAATGCTTGAATATACGGCTGGAAAGAAAGTAAGAGACTAGATTATGAATTGCTAAATGAAATCAGTATGGATAGAGATGTGCAAAAGATTATAAGAGTATTTAAGTAGGAGACTCAACAAAATAACCAATTGTTTCAGATTAACGTGATTATAAATTTATCACTGAGTCCAAGAAAGGCTAAACAGTCTCTGGTTTTCTTAAACTACTTTATTAAAGAATGACTGACATACATTAAAAAAACCCATTTATTAAGGTATTACTGACATATTTTAATATATACAATTTGAGTTTGGAGATAACTGTACCCTCATGAAACCATGACAATCTATGCCATAAATGTATTGATTATCTCCCAAAGTATCCTCCTACCTTCCCTATTTATTTCTTCTGTGAAAATAGTAAACAAAGTCTACTCTCTTAGCAAAATTCTATACAATATTGTTAACTATAGACATTATGCTATATACATCTTTAAGACTTACTCATCTTATAGCACTGAAACTTTATACCTCCCGACTAATAACTCCTCATTTCCCTCTTCCCCCAATTCCTGGCAACCACCATCATACTCTCTGCTTCTCTAAGTTCGACTCTTTTAGATTGCTCATGTAAGTAGTATCATTGGTGCAACTTACTAGGGAAAACAGTATGGCAGTTCCTCAAAAAATTAAAAATAGAAATACCATATGAACCAACAATTCCACTTCTGGGTATAAAGCCAAAGAAATTGAAATGGGGATCTTGAGGACATATCTACTTCCTTGTTACCTATAGAACTGTAATAGCCAAGATGTGGAAATAACCCAAATGTTCAAGGAGTGTGTAAAGGAATTTGGTATACATATGGAAGAAAATATTATTTAGCCTTTAAAAAGAAGGAAATCCTGCCATATGTGACAACATGGTTGGACCTGGACAACATGATGCTAAGTGAAATGAGCCAGACACAGAACAAATTTGTGTATGGTTTTCAAACTGTAAATATCAGAGCTGAAAATTGAAGGTACAGCTTATTTATTTATTTTTACTTAAAAATATTTATTTATGAGAGACAGAGAGAGATAGAGAGAGAGTGTGTGTGTGTGTGTGTGCGCGCACGCACGTGTGTGTGTGTGTGTGTGTGTGTGTGTGTGTGAGCAGGGGGAGGGAAAGGAACTTCCTCAGGAGAAAAAGTAAAGATAGAAAGAAAAATGCAGGGGGAGTGAAATAATTTTTAAAAACTGAAGAATTCTACCTGCCATTTCTTTTCATGAACTAGACTTGGAATCAGTGTAAGATGCAAGATATGATCCCATATTTCTCTCCACTGGGTCTCAGTGTCCTTATTTCAATTTCATTGTGGGTACTTAGCTCCTCTGAGTGTGATTTTAATGTCTGGCATATATTTTTCATACTTCATGGTTCTTAAATCCATCAACCACTTCTTTTGGTGCTTCTGAAATAAAACGGGAGTCTTCTCCAATACTGGAGGAAAACCTGGCTGTCTTAGATTTATTGAGAGTGGCACTCTCCTAATCTACCTAGGTAAGAGCTCTAATTGATCAGAGTCAGATATTGTATGGTCAAAAGGTGAGTCAGTGCAAGTAGTAGGGTCATTATTGCTAAATTGTTTGAGCATCACTGTATGATAGTCATGATATTAAGTTCTGTATTTACCTTATCCCATTTAAATTTCACAGCCATCCTAGAAGGTGCTTATATTACCCAGTCTTACAGATAAAGTTACCATCTAGAAATTGCAGAATCTGAGGTTCAGAGATATTAACCAACCTGTTCAAGTTTATATAATTACTAGGTAGTTGCCTCTTAACAAGGATGTAACTAATTTTCTCCAATAGTTAATAAGAAATGCTGAAGTAAAAAAGCCAATTATTGACTGGCTTTCAGATAACATTGTTTTCTGCTATTCTAACTTTGTTGTATTTCATCTTATAATGATTAGGGGGATACTAGTTGATTTTATGTCATTTCAAAACTAGGGAGCCAAAGGGAGAAATGTCTTCTAATGTTATTGTTATCACTGCCTTAAACCTAGTATTTCATGGGTTCTTAAACAATAATATGTTTAATCTGTCCATCTTTACAAATATCAATTTTGGAGGGCAAAAGATAGATGTGCAAAAAAGGGCATTAGAAAGACAAATAGAAAACTTTGGCGTGAATGTGTATGTCTGCACATATATGTGTTAACTGTGCTGACATTTAGTTTTTTAACTGTGCTAACAATTTATTTTTAGGTGATTGTTACAGATTAAGTATTTTCCACTATAAAACAAAATTTTAAATGAAATTCAACATAAAAAATGACATTTTTCTTTCCCTAAGTTGTTTCTACAAGTAGCCAACATATTGACTGATTTTTGGCAGGTTTTTTTTTTTGTTTTTTTTTTTTTTTTTTAGGTGCCTCAAATGGCACAATCAATCAAATTGACTATAGAACGATCCAGAATAGCCATTAAGAAACAATTCTGAGGTGAAATGCTTTGACCTTTATAAAACTTTAAAGACTGGCTTCCCCAAGGATCAATTCCCGACCCTAGACTTTACCTTTGGAAGCTGACTCCCTGAGGCACTCTATCAATGTAAAATCTCATTGAAGTCTTTCACTTTCATAAGAGTTGTCTGCAACTCCATTTATCATTTTCTTTCAGTGGAAAAATACCTCACTCCAAATACCCTTGAATTCTGTAAGAATTCCATGATAGCTCCTTTTTCTTTTTCTTTTTTTTTTTCGTTAAGGTAAAAAATACACATTTGTAGCTTTTTTAACATAAAGAGTTACAAGGCAGCTCTCCCTTAGCTGATACATTTCATATATATATAATTCTTATTTCAGGCACAAAGAAATTATTTTAGAATCGAAGAGTAACATTAGGCCACAGACAAATGTGTCATATTTCTGTGTAACTGGAGCAAACTGGTTACTCAGTCTTCTCTGGAAGGGTAGTAAATACACAATGTCTGCTTTAGAAAGGCCAGCATCCTACATGCTATGGTAAGAATACGAGCAGATAATTTTGGTTACAAAGAACAGAAATTGATTCTGCCAGCAGAAATTTATTAAAAGGACCATAGTAGAATAAAGAATTGAGAGAAAACCTAGGAAATCAGGTTGTGTCGAGATCCAAATAGAACTAGTCATAGTCAATCTGCTAGCAAGGAATTTCAGTGTGCCGCCACTGCTGGAACTATCACCATCACCACCACCAGTCCGCTCCTCACAACTGCATATTCTCAGTACTCTTCATTGCACCTGTGGACTCTCCGCTCAGCTACTGTTAAAATCACAATCTGATCTTGGCCCTTTGTCCTCACCATCCCCCCAAAATCAACATATAGGATATATGTATCTGATTTACCATTTTTGGATCACAAAGCAGGTGCTAAATGAAAGAGGGAGGAAGGGAAATGCATAGGATATTTCCCTGTATCCAAGACAGAAGGGGCCTACCAAGGTTATTAGGGCTTAGGAAAGCCAAAATTGAAGTTAGTTTGTGGTAAAGATACATCCTCTAGTCATAGTTCCCAAATAAAGTAAAGTAAGAGGAGTGGCATACATCAAAAACATTTTCCACAGGGTCCCAGACAAATAATTCTATTTGAGGTAGGAGATGATAAAAGGATATGTTAGATGCTATTAAATATAAAGTTTGATATAGTATAATTCAAACACTAAATTTAAAAATAAGTTTTAAATGTTTTCAGGAAATAGAGAACACTTTTCAAGCTGTTCTATCAGGCAAGTATAAGCCTCTTAACAAAATATTATGAAGATATTAGAAGAAAAGATTAGAGACTAATATCCCTTTTGAGTATAATCATAAAAATAATTAGTAAGATATTAACAAATTCAACCATATAATTTATAAAAAAATATTACATCATGACCAGTTGTATCTCATATCAGGAATACAAAGTTAGCTTAACATACAAAAAAACAAAACAATTGATGGCTTTAGCTGAGTTAAAAAAAATATCCATACTTACCTCAACAGATACATTAAAAAGTAATTCACAGATTTAATGTTCATTCATGGTTTTAAAGAAAATATTCTTAGCACACTGAAATAAAAGACAATCTCCTCAATCTGGTCAGTGTCAGCAACAAGAGTAACAAGTAATATTCACTTAATGCTGAAACAGTGAATATTTCCCAAAGGTCAAAAACAAGTCAAGGATATCAGTTACTCAATTCTGTTTAACATTGTAATAGAAGATAATTAAATGAAAGTCACAGAGATTAGAAAGGAAAAAGTAAAAATGTCTATTTGCAGAAGACATTGTTATGTAGAAGAAAATGCCATTAAACTTAGAAAAAATGTACTAGAAAAAATTAGATCGCCATGCAAAAAGTAAATCAATTGTTTTTCTTTCTATGTATTAGGTAAAACTAACAGAGATGAAATAGAAGAGATAACATTTATAAAATTATCAAATAACATCAAATAGCTAGGAGTAAATACTTGAGTAAATGAGATAAATTTTTAAAAACTTAAAAAGATCAAACATGTTCATGTTGGAAAATCAGAAATTATTACAACATCCATTCTCTCCAAATTTGGTTATAGTAGATTCAATGTAGTTTCAGTCAAAATTACATCAGAATATTTTATAGAAATTGACAAGCAGATACTCAATTTTATATAGAAATACAAAAATCTCAAGTAGCCAAAGTAATCTCAATAAACAAGAGCTATAATAGAAAACTTCAACCACCTGATTTCAAGACCTACCATAAAACTACAGTAATCTAAACAGCGGGATATTTGTCTAAAAATAGATAAATTTAACACATGAGTGGTCAGTTACATACACATGCTTAACTGATTCTTAACTAATGTAACAAGTTAATTCTGTAGGTAAAGGAAACTATTTTGGGACTTACCAAAAAAAAAAAAGATATTCACGTGGGGGAAAAAAAAGAATGTCAACCAGTCACTATATACAAATGTTAGGCTGAACAGATCACAGATCTCAATGCTCAATCCTGACAGTAACATTTCCAGAAGAAGACATAAGGCAATATATTTACAATATTGAGGTCAAATCATCCTCAGTGAGTTAAGAATTTATTATGAGCATCAGTAGGGATCTGAAAGGTATGTACTCATGGAATTTATTTCCATATATGAATAAATGATACATATTTACCTATTATGAATTACCTCACTGTGTGTTATTTGCATGGAATATAGCAGTGAAGAGTGCAGACAAGATTCCTGCTCTCATTGAACGAATGGAAAGAAAGGGAAGGAAAGAAGGAAAGAAGGGGAGGAAGGGAAGGAAGTGGGTGGGAAGGAAATGGGAATAGGGAGGGAGGGTAGAGATAAAGAAATTAGGAAGAATTACAGATAAAGAGGCCTCAATTTCAACAGACAATATTTTTTTTAATTATAGTGACTCTCCCTAGACACAGTACAGGAGCTGGAATGAAAAAGGAATGATCATGATAGGATAGCGGCATCACCAGAACAGTGGTGTAGAAGACCCCAGTCTGTCTCCCCCAGGGATCAATAATCAGACAGCCATTCACAAACAAAAATAGCTCTGGGAGAGCTCTGAAGTACACAAGAAATTTCAACAACAAATGGAACAGAAAATATTAGAATAACTGTGTAAAAAAAAAAAGGGAAACAGCTTCATTTTACCTATCATTGCATCCCCCAAGGCAGCATTGCACTGTGCCAATTGGGAACTCCCCAATTAGAAAGAAGTCCCTTTGCTAAGAAAGAAAGAGCCGAGTGAGTGACCAGCTTCCCCAGCCTTTTGGGGATCACACAAGAGTCCCACTTTAGTTTTACCTCATGCAGACCAATAAAACCAAAACATAACAGAGATGGCTAGGAACAAAAAAGAAGGAAAAGCAGGAGCTTTCAATGGTATCCATGCAGCAGGAGCCACATGCCACCCACAGGAGTCCTCCCAGCTCCTTACCCCCACGAACTACCAGAGCCCCTGAAATGCACTTGTAGCTATCATAGGCCTCCACAGCTACATAGTGAAGACGATACACCTGACCCCCATGAGTCAACCTCAACTCGAGCCCCTCCAGCTGTGTACTTGCATATCACCAGTCTGGTGTCTGCCACTGGCCTCCAATGGTAAGTATATGTCTAGGGGAAACTGTGCAGTCACCACAGAGCCTGCTGACAGTCAGGACCTCTACAGCTGCTTGTTGGGACCAAATCAGTCCCTGTCCCCTGTCACTGGCCTATACCACCAAACTCACCTGCAGCTAGCCCCTCTAGTTGTGCGCCTGCATGCTTCTGCACCTGCCAATGTACCCGTAGTTGGTTCTAGCCCTTGCCACCTGCCTGACCACACCACTACACATATGACTGCAACTGTCCCCTCCACTACACAGATACCTTCAGCTGGCTTCCACAAAAGAGCATGTGCAGACAAATGACTCTGGTCACTAATGTTTCCTGCCCTTTTCCCTAGTCAACAGCCCTAGCCAGTGCCCCTGCTGAGGAACCCAGCAGCCCTTGCATCCAGTGTGGACACCCAGAGTGCTCTCCAAGCAACGCACAGTGGCCAATGCTGTGAACACCAGGAACCTGAACCAAAGAGACATAATGCTTCCCTGGACCTGTTGCCACCACATGTCCATGCACTTGATACCCGGTACCACTAGAAACCACAATAAAAGAAAACTATGGGTCAATATCCCTTAAGACTATAAATGCAAAAACTCTCAACAAAATATTAGCAAACTGAATTTAGTAACCTACTGACAGCATTATACTTTTGGAATGTATCCCTAGGATGCAAGGATGGTTCAGCGTATGCCAACAGAGTATGACATGTCTTAATAAATCAAAAGCAAAAACTATGTGATAAACTCAAATGCAGAAAAAGCACTTAACAAAATTCAACATCCTTTCATGATAAGAATTCTCAATAAATTAGGTATAGAAGGGATCAATATCAACATAATAAAGGCCATATATGACTAGCCCATAGCTAACATCATAATCAATGGTGAAAGGTTGAAAGCTTTTCCTTTTAAAATCAGGAAACTTTGATGAAAGGTATGCCCACTCTTACTGTTCCTATGCAACATAATACTGGCAGTTATAGCTATCACAAGCAAGAAAAAGAAATAAAAGACATACACATTGGAAGAAGTAAAATTGTCTTATTTTTAGAATCTATAAAATTATGCACAGAAAATCTTAAAGACCACTAAAAACGTAAGAATAAGCTAATACAACAAATTAGAGGATATAAAATCAATAGACAAAATTAGTTGTGTTTCTATATACAGTGACAAACATCTGAAAAAGAAATAAAGAAAACATCCCCATTTAAAATGCCATCAAAAATACTTAGGGATAAACTTAACCAAGGAGATGAAACATCTATACAATGAAAATTAAGTAACTTTGATGAAAGAAATTGAAGATGACATAAACAAATTCCAAGATTTCCCATGTTTATGGATAAGAAAAATTAATCTTTTTTTAAATGTGCATACTACCCAAAGTGATCCATATATTCAATGTAGTGGCATTCCAGTAGCATTTTTCACAGAAATAGAGGAAAAAAAACCCTCTAAAATTGGTGTAACTGCAAAGACCCTGATTGTCCAAAGCAATCTTAAGAAGGAAAAACAATGGTGGGGGTATCACACTTCCTAATTTCAAGCTATACTACAAAGTTATAGTAATCAAAAGAGTATGGTACTGGCATAAAAAGAAGACAGGCAAATGGAAGAGAATCAATACCTTAGAAATAAACTGTCATATATATAATCAACAAATATTTGACAAGGGAGCCAATAATACTCAGCAGGGAAAGGATAGCCTCTTCAATAAATGGTGTTGGGAAAACTTTGCAAAAATGAAATTAGACCCCTATTTACACCCTCACAGAAATTAATTCAAAATGAATTTAAGACATAAACATAAGATCTGAAACCATAAAACTCTTAAAAGTAAATGGGAGGGGGAGGAGTCAAGATGGCGGAGAAGTAGCAGCTGAGACTACTTCAGGTAGCGGGAGATCAGCTAGATAGCTTATCTAAAGATTGCAAACACCTACAAATCCAACGGGAGATCGAAGAGAAGAAGAACAGCAATTCTAGAAACAGAAAATCAACCACTTGCTGAAAGGTAGGACTGGCGGAGAAGTGAATCCAAAGGGACGGGAAGATAGACCCCGGGGGGAGGGGCCGGCTCCCAGCAAGCGGCGGAGCAACGGAGCACAAAATCGGGACTTTTAAAAGTCAGTTCCGCTGAGGGACATCGCTCCAGAGGCTTAACTGGGGTGAAGCCCACGCGGGGCCAGTGTGGCCTCAGGTCCCGCAGGGTCACAGAAGGATCGGGGTGTCTGAGTGTCGCAGAGCTTGCAGGTATTAGAACGGGGAAGCCGGCTACAGAGACAGAGCCGAGGAGTGAGCTCACAGCTCGGGCTTACCTTGAACCGGTCACAGGCTCGGTGAGCTCGGAGCGCAGCCGGAGGCCAGGCAGACGGGAGTAATTGGACGCTGTTCCCTGAGGGCGCACTGAGGAGTGGGACCCCTAGCTCTCGGCTCCTCTGGGCCGGAGACTGGGAGGCCGCCATCTTCCTTCCCGTCCTCCGGACTCTACGGAAAGCGCTCAGGGAACAAAAGCTCCCGAAAGCAAACCCGAGCGGATTACTCAGCCCAGCCCCTGGTAAGGGCGGTGCGACTCCGCCTGGGGCAAAGACACTTGAAAATCACTACAACAGGCCCCTCCCCCAGAAGATCAACAAGAAACCCAGCCAGGACCAAGTTCACTTACGAGGAGTGCGGTTTCAATACCAAGGAGAGCAGCGGAATTCCAGAGGAGGAGAAAGCAAAGCACGGAACTCATGGCTTTCTCCCCATGATTCTTTAGCCTTGCAGTTAATTTAATTTTTTTTTCTTTTTCAATTTTTTTCTCTTCTTCTGCTAAATTTTTTTAAACTTTTACCCTTTTCTTTTTTAACGTTTTTTAACTAGTTTATCCAATATATATATTTTTTTCCTTTTTATATTTTTTTCATTATTGGTTTTCTTTTTTTTTT
>NW_022631013.1:6584541-6586870 GCF_010015895.1 Lontra canadensis | reverse complement strand
TCCTTCATATACTCTTATCTGGACAAAATGACAAGGCGGAAAAATTCACCACAAAAAAAAGAACAAGAGGCAGTACCAAAGGCTAAGGACCTAATCAATACAGACATTGGTAATATGTCAGATTTAGAGTTCAGAATGACGATTCTCAAGGTTCTAGCTGGGCTCGAAAAAGGCATGGAAGATATTAGAGAAACCCTCTCGGGAGATATAAAAGCCCTTTCTGGAGAAATAAAAGAACTAAAATCTAATCAAGTTGAAATAAAAAAAGCTATTAATGAGGTGCAATCAAAAATGGAGGCTCTAACTGCTAGGATAAATGAGGCAGAAGAAAGAATTAGCGATATAGAAGACCAAATGACAGAGAATAAGGAAGCTGAACAAAAGAGGGACAAACAACTACTGGACCACGAGGGCAGAATTCGAGAGATAAGTGACACCATAAGACGAAACAACATTAGAATAATTGGGATTCCAGAAGAAGAAGAAAGAGAGAGGGGAGCAGAAGGTATATTGGAGAGAATTATTGGAGAGAATTTCCCCAATATGGCAAAGGGAACAAGCATCAAAATCCAGGAGGTTCAGAGAACCCCACTCAAAATCAATAAGAATAGGTCCACACCCCGTCACCTAATAGTCAAATTTACAAGTCTTAGTGACAAAGAGAAAATCCTGAAAGCAGCCCGGGAGAAGTCTGTAACATACAATGGTAAAAATATTAGATTGGCAGCAGACTTATCCACAGAGACCTGGCAGGCCAGAAAGAGCTGGCATGATATATTCAGAGTACTAAACGAGAAAAACATGCAGCCAAGAATACTATATCCAGCTAGGCTATCATTGAAAATAGAAGGAGAGATTAAAAGCTTCCAGGACAAACAAAAACTGAAAGAATTTGCAAACACCAAGCCAGCTCTACAGGAAATATTGAAAGGGGTCCTCTAAGCAAAGAGAGAACCTAAAAGTAGTAGATCAGAAAGAAACAGAAACAATATACAATAGCAGTCACCTTACAGGCAATACAATGGCACTAAATTCATATCTCTCAATAGTTACCCTGAATGTGAATGGGCTAAATGCCCCAATCAAAAGACACAGGGTATCAGAATGGATAAAAAAACAAAACCCATCTATATGTTGCCTACAAGAAACTCATTTTAAACCCGAAGACACTTTCAGATTTAAAGTGAGGGGGTGGAAAAGAAATTACCATGCTAATGGACATCAGAAGAAAGCAGGAGTGGCAATCCTTATATCAGATCACTTAGATTTTAAACCAAAGACTATAATAAGAGATGAAGATGGACACTATATCATACTCAAAGGATCTGTCCAACAAGAAGATCTAACAATTGTAAATATCTATGCCCCTAACGTGGGAGCAGCCAACTATATAAACCAATTAATAACAAAATCAAAGAAACACATCGACAATCATACAATAATAGTAGGGGACTTTAACACTCCCCTCACTGAAATGGACAGATCATCCAAGCAAAAGATCAACAAGGAAATAAAGGCCTTAAATGACACACTGGACCAGAAGGACATCACAGATATATTCAGAACATTTCATCCCAAAGCAACAGAATACACATTCTTCTCTAGTGCACATGGAACATTCTCCAGAATAGATCACATCCTTGGTTCTAAATCAGGTCTTAACTGTTATCAAAAAATTGGGATCATTCCCTGCATATTTTCAGACCACAATGCTCTGAAGCTAGAACTCAATCGCAAGAGGAAATTTGGAAAGAACCCAAATATATGGCGACTAAACAGCATCCTTCTAAAGAATGAATGGGTCAACCAGGAAATTAAAGAAGAATTGAAAAAATTCATGGAAACAAATGATAATGAAAATACAACAGTTCAAAATCTGTGGGACACAACAAAGGCAGTCCTGAGAGGAAAATATATAGCGGTACAAGCCTTTCTCAAGAAACAAGAAAGGTCTCAGGTACACAACCTAACCCTACACCTAAAGGAGCTGGAGAAAGAACAAGAAAGAAACCCTAAACCCAGCAGGAGAAGAGAAATCATAAAGATCAGAGCAGAAATCAATGAAATAGAAACCAAAAAAACAATAGAACAAATCAACGAAACTAGGAGCTGGTTCTTTGAAAGAATTAATAAGATTGATAAACCCCTGGCCAGACTTATCAAAAAGAAAAGAGAAAGGACCCAAATAAATAAAATCATGAAAGAAAGAGGAGAGATCACAACTAACACCAAAGAAATACAGACAATTATAAGAACATATTATGAGCAACTCTATGCCAACCAATTTGACAATCTGGAAGAAATGGATGCATTCCTAGAGACATATAAA